>NC_063053.1:9908122-10180622 GCF_018812025.1 Megalobrama amblycephala
GTGTATTTGTTTTTACAGTGGGGTAATTTTGTTGCAATAGCTTACACACAGCACAAGGAAGCTTGATTTCAAATGGTGAATTGAATTTAAGAAAGACAAGTAAACAGTAATAAAAATTAAGAACAAATAAGCAAATTGCTAACAATAGCACAAATAAATACAATAGAATAAAGATACAAATGAAATAGACTGCTTTATTTTTTCAGGTAGTTCTAACAGTAGTATTCAAGTAAACAAAGTAATCAAATTTAAAATAACATTGGATAATCTTCATTGAAAAAATTAAATACAGATTAATCAAAGTTACACAAGTTAGTCAAGAGCAGTGAGCGATTTTCTCTTTGTCTTTTGTTTGCTTAACATTAACAACAGAAAGGGGTAAGTTTATTAGGCTGCTGTCCCTTTAAGACTTGACGCACGGACGGATCCAAAATACTGTTACACATTCTTCCTGAACTGTTTACGACTGTGCTTACATTAATACTTAACAGGATGGGCACTGTGACATTATTTTTGAGTGTATTTGACCCATTAATAAGCCACAAAAAAGACCTCATTTTGACACTTGTATTATGTGTGCGTGCTTCGGATGTGAGCGCGAAATCTGCGGGAATGAGTAAAATTATGCAATGAGAGGAGGAGAGTGAGTGTCAACTCGCTGTCGGAGAGGAAAGGAAGAAAGTGCAGCTAGTATCGGTGTATCGATACTGCATTGGAATAGTTTCATATATTTCAGTATCAATATATACATATCAAAATATCAATATTTTTTGACAACACTACTTCAGTGTAGATCTGTGAAGGGTTTTTTCATAAACCTTAAGTTCAATTCCTTAGAAAAGTAATGGCACACCTTTCCTTAAAATGTCAGATATCGTTCATGTTCGTAGCACATCATAATGCAGGATGAGTAACACGCTTAAGTTCAATACCTGGAGTTAGACTAGAGGGAACATCTACTTTCAAAAGGTGAATTACCTGACCGAGTGTATAATATAGTTAAACACACACTGGCGTTTCAGAATCAACACATGCATGAGCAGCTGCTGCGTGTCATGCTGCAGCTCTAGACACATGCAACGCTCACCATAGGGCTGCTGCGGGTGGAGCTGGCACCAGAAGAGTACCAGCTGCATTCAGAGGGCTGCAGAGAAAAACACTGACCACTGAGCTAACGCTGCTGCAGGGATATGGCATAATATTATTTCAAAATATATACTATGACATCACTTACAGCTCTGGAACTATATGAACCATACAGACCATCGTCACATATGGAGGCCTGTTAAAACAGATCTCACAATTTTGAAATGTACAGATGACAAAGAGGCTTATAAAACACCACAGCTGCTTGCATGTGATCAGTGGGGTTTTATCACATCCGATCACATGGCAGATGTACTAAAAATCAGACTGACCACACTACAGCTGCGCATCAGACCTGCAGAACTGCTGCTGGACGGAGCCTGTGAAGGTCAAACAACAATCAACAGCTGTCAGATATCTCTACTAAACCACTGAATCAAACAAATGATGCCAGACTAGCTTTTAAAACAGAGGGAACAACCAATACTGGAATAAAGACATTGACTAGACACAGAAATGAGCTACATACATTATATCATACAAGTAGGATCTTTCCAGGAAGACTTAAATATGTTTCCTACAAAAGTTTTGCAATGTGAGAGTATTAAACACGCAGAAAGGAAGCAGACAAACCCGTGGTGTATAGGCAGAGACAGTGGAGGGAGGAGGTTTGGAGTTCTTTAAGCTGGTGTAGTTTCTTTGGTCATGATACAATCCAGTCTAAGGAAATGGTGTAAAGCAATGGAAAATAAACATAGATATCTGGCATAGTAGTTATTATTCTCAAATACCATGCTCTTAACCAGTAAGAACATGTTCAAAATGATGCATGAAGAATCAAGCAGAACTTGAGTTCAGGATATTGATCAGAACTAACCAGAAGGTCCTTTTTGGAGCTACTGCCAACATGTTTTTTGTGAAGATCATTATATACAGAGCTCTGGAAGAAAAGAGCACAAACAGGTAAAATTCTTCTTATTAATAGGCTTCATTTTGGAAGCAACAGAATCTAGTAGGGCTGCACAATTTTAGGAATAAAGCCTAATCTCGATTTATCTGATAAAACTTATAACTGTGATTTAAAAAAAGCTCCAGGTTTTCTGTGCTTGTTTGTAAGGCTGTGCAATTTGGCCAAACAAAATGGCTATAATTTTTTTTTAATGATTATTAAATAAAAATGACAAACATTACTATTGAAATAATTCACTGTAAAATAAAAAAATGAGCATTTAAGAAAAATAATATAATAATTTTATTCAACAGTACAGCTGTAAAAGTACAAAAATTCTTCTATGTTTTTCACTATTTTTATGTTTAAAACTTTGTATAGCACTACTCGTGTTGCCTCTATAAGACTGTTGAAACACATTTGTAAGTGGCTTTGTATAAAAGCATCTGCTAAGTGAATAAAAGAAAATGTAATATTTATGGCTCTCTTTTCTTCATTTTTTACACATTAATCCATAGAGGGGTTTTAGGCAGAAAAACACAGGGAGCTCTTAAAGCTTCTCTTCTTTTGTTGACAACGGTTGGTTTATTAGCAATTCTCATTACAAGTTTGGGAAGTGGTTGACACATTGCGTTCCCAAATGTATGTTATAAGCGACCTAAACTGGCCGCAGAGATGAATTTGTGTGGAGCAGCATTTTCTGCAAACAGAGCCGCTCTGAGACACTGAAAACATGGATCATAAGCTGCTCGCACGTAAAAGGACACAGCGTCACACTTCACTCTGAAACATGCAGCGCATATATTAAATCACAGCCTTTGCAATTTGATAATCACACTAATAGGCCTGTCGCTATAGTCGATAAATCGACTTGATTTGAAGACATGACGCAATATATTGCCCATAATGTTTACACAAAAATAAATGTCACTGACATTTTGCCAATTGTGCTGCCTCTGTCATCTCGTCTGCTCTCCGGGGCAGTCGCAAGCGTCTAGTTCGTTTTCATAGGGAACGCGTTTTTGCATTCCACTGCGCCGTTTTTCCATGGAAATGTGTTTATTTGACTGTTGCACTCACGTCTTTCGCAGCATCTTGTGCATAACGCGGTGCTAAAACGTGGCGCTCAAGTTAAAAGAAGTTTTTCAAACACGCCTCCAGAAAAACAGATACCTCAACAGGCCATATCTGACTGCTAAATCTGTGTCTTTGTTCATATGGACACTGACAAAAGTGTGCACCCTTGCTTTACTGAGAAAATAAGGTCAGGGAAAAACCTGTAGATGGAAAATCTCCATATAAGTGCCTTTTGTGCATTTGCAAGTGTTTTTTTCTACTCGTTATTTTGCAGTTTTTGTTAGCAAAGATTTATTTCTTATTTATTCGACATTATTATTTTTTAGAAGCTTCAATGACAGTATCTAAATAATCTTAAGAGTTAAGTTCATTGTCATTTGAAAGTGCGTAGGCCTACTTCCATTATTATGCCATTATTATGATTATATATTCAGTGGCATAAAATGGTCTTAAAATGACAATATCATCTCATATCACAATTATTTCTGGGGCAATATATCGCACAACAAAAAGTAGTTATCGTGACAGGCCTACACACTAAGACTAACCCTAAACACGATTTTAGTTTTATTCTGATTAATCATGCAGCCATAGAATCTAGTCATAGATATACACAGCTACGCTCTCATAGGAGAATGCTGGAAAGAACCATCTCCCCTTATATTAGTCAAACAGCAGAACAATTAAATGCAGAACTACTGGCATTCAATGGAGAATAATCAAAATGGCATAGATACATACAGTGGAAAGGGAGCTCTTCAAAGAGGAACTACTGGAGACACCAGACTGCAGAGAAAACAGCAGTCAAGACAATCACAATCTATGCTGGATATATAGTAGAATATGAATTAATGCATGCTGCAGACATGCCATGTGCGCTAATAAGGGAGAGTTATGTCAGATCACAACCAAAGACCTTTTTGTGTTAGTGCCACAACGAGTCAGTGCTGTTATACTTCATATATATAAAACCAATCAACTGTGCCAGTCATCAAAAGCACAAAATCTGCCCATAATGGCTATATCAATATTGAAGTAACCCACATGCAAATCAAATGTGGCTCTCAGAACATTATTCTTTAGCTGCTTTTTCACCATCTTTTTCATGTATGAACATCATAATTTTAAAATTTGCTTATTTGTAGGTTTTCCATGACCATGGGAAGCCTGTATATCTTTATTAATAATCAGTTTAGAATTAGGTCTGCCCCCTAATAGTCGACTAAACGTTAGTCGATGAAAAGAGGCTTGTTCTGACAAAATTTTAATTAGTTGGTTAGATAGAAGAAAACTCCACAAGAATTGGCGAAGTCACACAGTGACAGATTGATAACATGGCTGGTCCATGCAGTAATTTGTCGGGCAGAAAATCCAAAGCATGGGAACATTTCGAGAGGGTAAAGAATAACCATGGTGACATAAATGACTTCCAATTTAAAACATGTAGCCTAATATTAGGCACTCATAGCTGCTTGCTCTAACGTTAACGTGAACCTAGATAAATGTGTGCTATTTTAGGGTCATATCGAAGTGTTCAAGAGGAGTGTGGAAGCTAAATTAGTACAGCGTACATTACTTCCATGTCCACGCCATCGAACCGGATCTTTTCAAAGGCCGTCTTCAATGGCTATGTTTACATGCAACCAAATAATCCGTAAGTAATCGGATTGATGGCTCAATCGGACTGAAAATCCATGTAAACACCTTAATTGATCTGATTGAGCTTGATCCGAATGAAATATTAAATTGGATTGGAAGAGGTTTATTCCTTTTCTAATCCGATCAAGAAGGCATGTAAACACTTGATCGGAGTGAAAACTGAAACTGGAAAGTACTGCGAATGTGCGATGATGTAGAAATAGCGTAATGACGTATGACACGTGGAAAGGGGATGTTCTTCCTGTTGAATAAAGTGTCAAATGAGTGTCCAGTCATTCTAAAATTCTCTTCACTTAGCATCTGTGGAGCAGGACAACGTCCCACGAGCTCTTGTTTAATGCTCTCATCCACAGATGGGGAGGGGCATTTTTACTGCGTGATAAGCAGCAAGGCACAAAGGTTCATATGCTCATTGTGTCCAAATTATGACCAGAAATGGGTAAATATTAAGTCTGTTTAAAACAAACAAAGAACTAATGTAGAAAAATGGTTATGCACAAACAGCTGGAAACTGTATATAGCGAGTGCTGGAGAGCTTAATTTATATTTTAAATGCTCATTATTATGGTTTAGTATTTCAACCCCAACTAATGGCTTAAATGAACAACTCGCAGTCGACTAGGAAAATCTTTAGTTGGGGGCAGCACTATTTAGAATTATATAATTTCAATAAAATAGAAACTAAATTAGGTGTTACACAGAGAAGCTTTTTGTGGCCAAGATTGTCAATCTAATGTTAGTATATACAGTACAGTAGTCTAATTTAGAGAGTCATGAAAGTCACACAAGACAAAACATTGTTGCCAAAACACACACTACAATGCCTGGAGAAAACACACACACAGTGACGTACCACCAAGTCTCTTCTCCTGGAAGAACTAACCCGACTGGAGTGATGAGAACTGCTCAAGTCTCGTAAAGACGAATTTGACTTTGAAAGTAGAGAGAAATCCAATAGGCAAACATTAATTTGCAATTTCAAAACTACTCCCTAAAACTGCAAATTAAAACTACTCTCCAATTGTTTGTGATTTTTGGATCTATGCTGAATACATATTTAGATATATTCTAAATATTGTGGCAGGTTACTATTTGTATGCCAGGTAATATTATTTCAAATTAAACAATTATAATTATTAGTGTTCAAATGTCTCCAATATGATCGATTTAGCAATATTTCTTCATAAGAAAAATGAGAACTGAATGCACTTTCCAGTATTACACACCCTATAACTTCCGACACTTCGAACCGATGCTGTGTCATCATTTAAACCCTGTTGATGAGAGATTAGGAGAACAAAGGAATAAGACAAAAGAAAGAAAAAAAATGAGAAAGAGCAGAAGAAAGAGCAGGAGAACAACAGCAACATCAGCAGATACAGACCCGTCGGCTGTGGCTACTGGAATGATGACCATGACGGGCCTTTTCTGAATCAGCCTGAGATCAAGAGAATGAAGGATATTGTATATAATCAAAAGATCGCTGCATTTTTAGGCTACGTTAGTGTTAGTCTTCACCGGCAGTCCTAAACAAACTGTAAACACACTTAACATGCTGATATTTTGCAAGGATAAGGCCTGTTCAAATTTCAGGGCAAGCATACAAGCTTACTAGCAAGCAATATGACAATAAGGGATGGGCAATACAACTAAAAAAGCCCTCGATTTTTACCCTTTAGACAAAATACAAAATCTTGATATTTATGTATTTGCTTTTACTAATGCAGTTAAATATTAATTATCTAGCAAAAAAAATATCATTGTATGTTATCATTGTGTTTAGGGCTGGGCGATATATCGCATGCGATTCTCACGTGCATTTCGTCAGTAAAGCCGGTTCCCTGATTACCGCTAAATCGCCATCACCTGCTTTCAAATGGAGCGCCTTTTAATAGACAAAGCCGTAGTTCACGGACAAGCCACGCAAAATCGCGTTCAGTATCGAAGATGAATCGACTTTTTGATACTACGGCATTTTGATTATTAATTAAAAAAAATAACAATTAAAAATTTATCATTGACATGCACCAATATAAAATAAACAATTTAATATATAAAAAATATAGTGTAGGGTTTTGAAAACATTAAAAATAAATAAATAATCATCTGCTGTAAAAATGTTCACAAACTGCAAATACATCAGGAATATATCAACCAGACCATAAAGCAAATGCCACCTATAGCTTATAATTTTATGAAGACAAATTTAAACACTTAGGTCATTTTTTACTGTAATATACACACACACACACAAATACTAAAGCAAACAAGATCATGGGAAAAAAAAAAGAGAAAAAAGTGAATCCAATGCCATCCTAACAGAATAATATTATTTTTAAACACAACAACCAGACCACAAGGGCTCTTTTATAAATTCAAAAGAACACAAGTAATATTCACAAAACATGCTTGTAAGCCACATATAAACTGAGTGTAAGAGAATACAGCTAGCACACTCCCATCTGAAAGCTCTTTATTAGTTAAAGGCAAAAGTACATGCATGTCCAAACTGGTCTAATCTTTCTCATACCATCCATTGGTGGATTTGCCCCCATTTCCTGCTAGAGGAGTGCTGATGGTAAGACAGCTGTGAGAGAGAGACAGCCACGAGACAAACACAAAGACTTCTGTTGCACTTCAATGTGACAGTGGATTGTTTGGTACTTGTGAATTCTGACAGTGATAAACATTTCACAAACAAAGACACTGATGAATAAACCTATTAAGATGCAATTTGCACATACTGAAACTATGTAAACATATTCTTCCAACAGGTCTGTGAGTGTAGGAACTCACAAGCACAGAAAATACTGACAGATACAGCTGACATCGATAACTGAATCATTCACATGTGTCTGCAACCATTGAAAACACACTGTATAATCAAAGGCCTGTTTCCACTTATGACCTTAGTCAGTCAGCAAGCTAAATCTGGGTTTAAAATCTGGAACTATTTGTAAACAAAGTCTTACTTAGTCTTCTGAAGAAAAATGCTTAAAACAGACAAGCAAATTACTCAAAAAAGCCACTCAGAAGATCTCTAAAAACAATCTTTCTGCTTTGGCTTCAACGCATCCAAAGAGAGGTGATAGTCTGTAGAAGATCAGGCATATTCTGAACAAATTACAGAGACTGTTCCAAAATCTAGAGAGCTGCCTTGCTGTTAACTGCATATGTAGGCATCATCCTAACTGAAATGGAACCTCATAAGTGATCGATCTGGAACAAAGCTAAATAGTCAGCAACCCTACCCATTATACTAATAGTGTTCAGTGTATAAGAGACTCTGCTCAATATTTCAATAGAGTTTTGCATTATCATTTTTCTAAGGTAATGGCCCATTGCAATGCATTATGGGTTTTCCTTCTCCATGAAGGATATATGCAATGCTGCATCAATTTGCTGCAGACTGAAAGAGTGCTTATGATGCCTTACAATGTTGCCTATACATGCAGTTCAGTAGGTTTTGGAACAGAGAATCAATGAAGGACAAATCTGCAGGTCAACAGACCTAAATGTAATAAGTATAGTAAACACATAGGCATGGTTTTAGGTTTGGGCAAAGGCACAGGAAAGAGTTTTGAAGCACTTGAGAAACTATACATTATGTCATTCTTTGGGCAGTAAGTTCAAGTGCCTTTTGTCATCTTATGTTCTCTGTAAAACTCACCTCTTTCTGCTGTCGCTCCAGTTCTCTCATTCGGATGTCCCGGGCCTCTGCACGCGCAGCTCTCTTCGCAGCAAGTCTAGCCTCCGCCTGCACAAGAGAGAAAACAGAATTCATTTAAATAGCTATAACACTAAACAGTCTGAACAGGAAGCACTCTGTCTGGACACTTAATGGTAAAATAGAGAAATAGAAATAGAAAATAGTCATCACTCTGCATCAGTTCTGTATGAATCGGTCAGATTACTCTCTGCCTTGCAGAATCTTAGTCTCATTGCTCACTTACTCACTACAGGTTATTTTTTTTTGTTCGAGGCAAAATGAGCAAATGTGCTATGTGTATATTTTAAAAACAATGTTATAAAGCTACAGTGTTGTTAAAGATACAAGTTTAAATTAATTAATTAATTTATTTATTTTACGAATTAATTGTATTATTTGATATATAGGAGGGCTGCACAATCAATCGAATTTCTAATCATGATTACGAATGCCATGATTTCATAATCGTTCAAAGGCGCGATTACAAAAAAAAATCCATTTACATTATTCTGCGCGCCTAAAGGGATAGTTCACCCAAAAATGAAAATTTGATGTTTATCTGCTTACCCCCAGTGCATCCAAGATGTAGGTGACTTTGTTTCTTCAGTAGAACACAAACAGTAGAACACATGATTTTTAACTGCAACCGTTGCCGTCTGTCAGTCAAATAATGGGAGTGAATGGGAACACAATCAATAAGAGTCGAAAAAATTTGCATAGACAAATCCAAATTAAACCCTGCGGCTCGTGACGACACATTGATGTCCTAAGAAACGAACTGATCGGTTTGTGCGAGAAACCGAACAGTATTTATATAATTTTTTACCTCTAATACACCACAATGCGTTCAGCACTCGCTTAGTGAGGTCTGATCGCGCTCTGACAGCGGAAGTGATGTCTATGTCACTCACTTTTGACTCTTATTGATTGTGTTCCCATTCACTCCCATTATTTGACTGACAGACGGCAGCGGTTGGAGTTAAAAATCATCATTTGTCTTCTACTGAAGAAACAAAGTCACCTACATCTTGGATGCGCTGGGGGTAAGCAGATAAACATCAAATTTTCATTTTTGGGTGAACTATCCCTTTAAGAGGTGTGTTTCGAGCATGTTATGTTGTGAAAGGTGAATCAGGACTACTTCAGAGTGTAAAAGGTCTAACCCAACGCAAAAGGAACTACCAGTGAAGTAAGCGTATGCTGACTGGTTGAACGCACTCTAAACACCATTTTTAAAATGCAGTGTGCACAGCCTATATATATTTACTCCACTAACTAACTCTACAAACACGGAAAACAGTGATAAATGGACCTCTCAGCCTTACGCTTTGAGTGGACCAAGCGAAACATGATTATGTATTTCTGCTTAGTTAGTGACATTGGGCATCAAACACACAGCAATAGCTAATACTGTTTCATATACTGTCTGCTGTCTTTGTACAACAGTTCTATCTAATAATGTATTAGACAGGACTGTTAAACAGATAGTAAACTAATGCTATAGAAAAGCAATGAAAAAAAATTCAGGAAGAGTGTTTTTAGCTTGTTTTTTATTTTTATATAAATATGTGGCATGCAGTTGCTTCAAACAATGGTATAAAGCTATTGAAAACATCATTCAGTGTAAATTATGATAATCATAAAAATCTCAATTACAATTTCAAGTGAATGATCGACAATTATGATTTTTGTCATAATCGTGCAGCTCTAATATATAATTCTGCTTCGTCACTGCATGCTCAACTGTTGGTGGCATTTAAGGCTGATGGTTCAAAAGTCAGCAATCATAACAAGAACAGTCGTCAGAGTTGTGGATAGAGTACATGCTGATGATATGTATAAGAGCAGCTGGCTCACGGGACCTATAATATTCAAACCAGAGTCGTGTCTCAATCCCATTGGCAATCTTTCTCCCTCAACTTTCCTGTCTCTCTATAGTCCTATAAATAAATGCCCCAAAACACCAATAAGTAAAACAAAAAAAGAGGAGGAACAGTCATAATTTCCATGCATCCACAGTTGGGGAAGCAGCTCTCACTGGACTGTTGGCTTGAAAGAAGGAATCTAAGAGTCCTGACACAAATCACTCAAATGGGTGTCCTGGGAAACCACACCTGTCCCTGTGACAGCGCTCTTTTCAGCTTTTAAGTGTTGCTGACATGTCTTTGGAGGGTGGGGTTTGGTAAGTGAGGGGGTGTGGAAGAAGTGATGGGGCTGATCTATAATTCACGTCTATCAGAAACACAGCTGAACTCACTTACACCATCTTTCACTAGATGAAAAAACAACAAACATGATTCAGCAGCAGTGTCTAATTTAAGATCAACACACACAGTGCACCAGACTCACACTTCAGGTAAACACATGCTGGAAGATTTCTAACTATCACATTCCTCATGTGACATGCACACATGCAATATGACCTGTTTACATTTCCTAACACCCTACACAATAATTAATTACATCACATTCCAATACAATTATGCCTTGACAGAAAGGACAGTGACTTTGCAAAGTATGCAGCCTGACAGCAAACATTTAAACAAGGTTTACGGCAAATCTTTAAACATATGGTGAGGTTAGAGAGAGTGGGCTCGGTGTGTGTGTGTGTGTGATTATTCTGCTCAGCACCTGTTGAGCTGTCTGACAGTTTGACCAGCTCACCAGAGGAGCTCAGCTGAGCCCAGTGTCTCCAGCTCTATCTATAGACCAGCAGAGCCTCCGTCATGAGACTGCAACAGGAAATCTGAGCAAGGGGAGACACTTACTTCACAACCTCCAACATAGCCATTCATTTATTAGAGACAGTCTTACTGTATTCTGCAGAACAAGTGAGCTCTATAGTGGGACTAACCAATGAGATACCACAGACACACTACACAATAAGCTTATCAAAGCTGGATATGAAAATGGTTGCAACTGTGTTATCGAAGGTCACAATAAAATGCAAAGTGTCTATATTTGCACTGGTTCGTTATTATAGTGCAGTCTGTATGTTAAAATGTCTTACCGTTTAACATGTATCTACATGGTTGGTTGTCTTGCCTGAGTTCAACAGATACAATGGCAGAGGCAGTAAAAGACAGACAGTGGAGGACAGATAATGAAAGATAAAGACAGAGCCAGTGAAAGATGGAAACTGCAAAGCCACAGGGCATCAGAAGACAAAAGGGAGGCCACTATTGTATTGCTCCTGGATGTAAAAATTTGTTTAACAGTCTTAAGGTCAATTCACACTGTACAGACAAATGCTAATTAACACGTTTGTTAGGTTTTGAATCTGTGTGTTACCCCGTTGGAGTCCATTGGTGTAGGTTAGGGTTAGCTTTAACACGACTGAACATATTCAGTCAGCGTGTGATCAGTGTGAACATGACATTTATTTTATATAAAGTTCTAAATCCAACGACCAACATGTTTGTTGGTGTTTCTCTGCGCTGTGTGAATTGGCCTTTAAAGCAAAGGACAAGTGCAACTGCCTCTGAAACGGAGAACAGTAATGCTTCGCTTCAAAACACACATTCAGTCCCACTGCATCAAGATTTGTTGCCAAAACAACTGTCAGAAATTAAACTGAACCACAATCATTATAAACACCTGTCTGTCATTCTACAACATACAGATATCAAAACAGACACAAACCGCAAAATATATATATATTTTTTTTTACAGTGACTCTACATTTACCAATAAGGATTCCATACATTGGATAATCTCCAAACATTATCCCTAATCCCGTCATCTTCCTTGCTATCTTTTTTTAATCCTTTGGCATTCTGTGCAATAAAGTTGTTAACCAAATTTTCCTTCACTGTTGGAATCTTGACTTATTTTTGTTCGCCTATTTTTCATAGGCGCCCGGAACTGCCTTGCATATAGCACTCTATTGGTGTTCTACTTGGCGCAGATATTATGAGTTTATCCATTACTAGTAACGATTGCAGCAACTAAGCCAAAAATTCAAAGAGCAGAATCGAAACTATAATAACCTTCATTAATCCAAACTCAACCAACCCATTGACGTCGCAGGTTGTAGTACTGCAAGATGGCGGAGCTATAACAAAATATATTTTTTTCTTTTAAATGGTTACATTTATCATGTTTGTTATATAATCTTTGATTACAGTGGACATCAATTTATTAAATAATGTTAAAGGGTTAGTTCACCCAAAAATGAAAATTATGAAATTTATTACCCTCATGTTGTTCCACACCCGTAAGATCTTCGGAACACAAATAAGACATTTTTTCTAAAATCCGATGGCTCAGTGAGGCCTGCATTGCCAGCAAGATCATTTCCTTTTTCAATGCCCAGAAAGGTACTATAAACATATTTAAAACAGTTCATGCGACTACAGTGGTTCAACCTTAATGTTATGAAGCGACGAGAATACTTTTTGTGTGCCAAAAAAAAAAACTTTTCAACAATATCTAGTGATGGGCGATTTAAAAAAAACTGCTTCATGAAGCTTTGAAGCTTTAATCTTTTGTTTCAAATCAGTGGCTCGGAGCACGTACCAAACTGCCAAAGTCACGTGAATCATTGAAATTTCGAAACACATATGATGTAACAAAGCCTCATTTACGGAAATCACATGATTTTGGAGCTCTGAACCACTAATTTGAAAAAAAAAAGATTCGAAAAGCTTCGAAGCTTCATGAAGTAGTGTTTTGAAATCACCCATCACTAGATACTGTTGAATAAAGTCATTATTTTGTTTCGTTGCTTTATAATATTAAGGTTGAACCACTGTAGTCACATGAACTGTTTTAAATGTTTTTTAGTACCTTTCTGGGCATTGAAAAAGGAAATGATCTTGCTGGATATGCAGGCCTCACTGTGCCATCGGATTTTATCAAAAATATCTTAATTTGTGTTCCGAAGATGAATGAAGGTCTTACGGGTGTGGAATGACAAGAGGGTGAGTAATTAATGACAATTTTCATTTTTGGGTGAACTAACCCATTAACTTGACTGACTGCTTTATTTCCACTTTAAATAACAACAAGCGATCCTAAACGAAAATGTAAACATTTAGGTACAAATTAGGGCTGACCGATTAGTTCACTGACAAGCCACGCAATATCACGTTCATTATCGAAGGCGATTCATCTGCGATATGAACGCAATATTGCGTGGCTTGTCAGTGGTCTACGGCTCTGTCTATTAAATGCCACTCCATTTGAAAGCAGGTGATGGCGATTTAGCGGCAATCAGGGAACCGGCTTTACTGACGAAATGCGCGTGACAATCACATGATATATATCAGTCAGCCCTAGTACAAATAATAACCTTTTTTTTCCTTGCATGCAATTTTTTTTTGTCAATGCATGAGGTAGGCATGCACTTTGAATGTTAAACCGGGCATAAAAGTACTAAAGTATGTTGACCTATTTGAACCTCACATTAAACCTTAGACAGCAGTGCAAGCCAGTAAATAGCTAAAGAAATATCACACCTTGCCCTAGATACTCCAAGATGAGAGGTCTAGCTCATTCTGTTGCTTTGTGACTAATAGACCATGCAAATTACTGGCATTTCAAAGTGACGAGACTGGCCAGTAACATAAGTGACCTCCACAGGAGGTTGCACGGCTCAAATTTACCCGAAGTAACCTGGACCTCATAGGCAAATCAAACGGCATGCTTTCAATTCACAGAGATTTCTGTTAACCATTAGGGAGTTTCCTCTGCAGTAGGCATGAAATGGGTGGATCCAGAGGTAAGTTCAATGAAACAAGCAAGGGATTCATGTGTGCTGTAGGTAGACAATGATTCATAATCTTTGGACTGCATGGGTGGAGTGACTTCTGCACTTTTAGATACAGTAGATCTATCAGCATATGCTCTAATGTAATGGATCAGCATGCAATTCAGCTTCTCTCAACTGTAAAAACACGTGACTGACTCAATAGGTTCAGAAGTATGTGAATTCCAGCAATGCACAGAACAAGATGCCAGATCTCTCTCACTGCAAGAATAAATAATGATTAAATATTTAGATATTTAACAAACATCCTCAATGTGGCTGGAGTTTCCCTTCTGCATTACAATTCACAACCTGAAGCATTAGATTTCTCCATTTCCTCTTTTAATACATCCTTATATGGTCCATATTCAGGTTAGGAGATATTGCCACATAATTCTGCTTTTTACAATGACAGTATCAAAAGGATATGACTGTCTTCCATTTCCTTCATGTTAAACACGGAACACTTGACACACACACAAAAAAATATGTGTCAGCAGCCTACCCTTGTTTTTTTTTTTTCCCCTTTACTAGACCATGGCAGAAAAATACTGTTCTTTTTATGAAATGTGGTGCACACATAATCAGAGAAGAGATGTCGCTGTAATAGAGAGGGGAAGTTAATGTTTTGGATGAAAAATTACAAGGGCACATGATTATTAAAAATATAATGATGTGCACAGATAAATTATTTATAATTGCAGTATTTTATAAAAATAGGAATCATCAATTTTGATTGCATGATGACTTCAAGGTGAAATCATTTCTGCACCATTAAAAGGAATTGCAAAAAAAATCTAGTTCACTAATTCTGCAACAGCTGAATAATTAGTGATGTCGACTAATTGATTTAGTTTTGATATTTTAAGTGGCAATATGCATGCTGTGCTTTAGCTAATGCTGTATCACAGCAACAAGAAATGCATATGTTATGGTTATATAATGAACATTGTAAACAAACAATGAAAAAGGATGCAAGACAAGATATCAAACTCTGTCATTCATGATTTTATATCTGGCTTAGTGTCAAGGTCAGCCAATTTGGTCACATGAGGGCTCTGCAATTATAAATTTGGGTCATACAAGTTAATTTCAGCTCATGTCCCAGAGCACAGCACTGATAGCAGTCAAATTTTTATACTTGTGAGAGTGATGGGTTCACACATGTGTGCTGCTGAAAAATCTGAGACAAGTCCATACTGGCTGCTCCATGCTCAAGCTGTGAGTCAAACTTCATCAGCTGCAGCTCCAACTGGCAGAACCTGAACGTTCACATATCAACACATCACAAAAGAGCTATGAAGGACTGACCAACAATATTATGCAGATCCAAACAATTCAGACTACAGTGTAGAGCTTACATAGCAGATGTTTACCTTAACCCTATAAAGCGCACTGTATCATATTATCATATACTGTGCCTTCTGCCCTCTGAACAAATATTTATACTTTTTTAGCAAATAAAAGGCCTTTTAGCATAATTGCAAAAATGCCATCTTCAGGGCGTTTTACTTGTACACTCAAAAAAATGAACTTTCACTGTTGTTAGTTTGACTCAAACCACGCTTGTTCACATTACTTAAAAAACTCATGTAACTACATGAACTTAATTTAAAGTTGTTTCCTACTAAAAATGAGTATTGTCAGCTTAACTTAAGTGTTTGTTCAGTCAACTTAACATTGCTGAGTGAAACGCACAAATTAATGTTGACATAACTAACTGAGCAGTGGATCCGTAGTTCCCAGCATGCTTTGCAAAGGACTGCATTAGGAGAGTAAATTTAGGGATTAAAGTGTGTTTTTCAGTAAAGGAAAATATGTTATTAGTTTATGTTAGTGTTTAATGAGTTGTATTTACTCTAACAAATTTTGTCAGCTTTACTTGAATTTCTTTTGTTCATACAACTAAATTGTTATTTGTACAAATTACTTAATATAGTTGCATGGAACCACTTGACACAAAGTAAATCCAACAATTAATTTTTTTTGAGTGTACGTGGTATCGTCTTTTTATTGTGAAATCTTTAATGATCTTTTAAAAGTAAACGTAAGAATAACTTCAATATTATTAGTAATATTTCAAGATGAACATTTAATGGACTGAAGCAATTTAGGTTAGCCATACATCATTTTTATAGAAACATAAAGTGCTATTTAAATAAAGGTGAACTGACTTGAAAATGTTAAAATGTAAATAGGGATGCACAATATATCATCCACCATATCGGTAACGGCAGATACATGTTCATTTTAATGTCATCGGCCCGATAGGAAAATTTGGCCAATATTTTAAAGCTGATAAATAATGGATTATTTTTCTCTTTCAGCTGAGATGCACACTGTTAGCCATGATGGTTTTGAATTGCTTGAAATATCATTATCATCACTTCAACAAGGAAAATAAATTAAGTTCAACATGTGCAGCGCAAATCTGTCATATAGGCTAAATAAAAGTATAATGAGAACATCGATACAATTGTGTGTTTGGGGCATGGCTTTTAATGGTGAGACTTTTGTTTTTGTAATCATGCTCTAAAAAATTACATAAAAATTTGGATTTAGATTTATCAGCCAGCCAATGTATCGGTTATCGGCTTTGAAATATAATGATTATTGTATCGGTCAAAATTTTCATATCAGCGCATCCCTAAATGTAAGTATCAAATAAAATAGGCTTTTGAAAAACATTTAACTGTTTATATCTCAATCATAACTGTTCTGCATCGCACACACAAATTACATATCTGCACCAAATTGCATATTTTTGCTCAGTTTGGGCCTTCTCCAAATCCTTCCAATATGGGCCATAAAAGCCTGAAGTATAAAATATGATACAAAAAACTTCCAATTTAAAAAATTATTTTTCTGACTATCATATGTCAGGCTCTACAGGGTTAATATTTTCATCTTGGACAGTCACTTAAATACAGATAGGATCCCTATTTAAGATGTCATAACAACACGCCCTCTCTCTAAAACACCACCCTTCGAAGACATGCCAGCAAATCCAACGTCAGCAAATCCAAACAGGCATAATGATTGACAGCTGGAAGGAGTTTCTGATTACAAGGTGTTGGCCACTACCCTGAGTACTTTTTTTTTTTTTACTGTTTACAGGGCCTAGAGCAGTCACAGAGACAGGTACACATGTTCCTGTAATATGTGGCATGTAGTAAGGACATTTGTGTTATTTGTGTGTGTGTGTGTTTTTTTTCTTCTTTTTTTTTCAAAAAACCATATCGCTTACAGCACCTTTAGAACTCTCCGATATCTTTAATAGGGCATCCTATAATCACAGAAAAGCACTGCTCTGTTTTCAAGAATTAGTTCACCTATCACTTCATTTAATCCTGTTGTTCCAAATGTGTGATTTTTTTAAACACCAGTGGAAAACATAAGGAGAGTGTCAATGTTTGACATCATTGACAGCAAATGTCATTGGTTCTCTTGTGTCATGTGTAATTGCAAATGGGATTCGAAAGCTGCAGTGGAGGGTATGACTATTTTCTTTTTATATGCTTAACTCAAAATCACTGTATGCTTTTGTTGTAAAGTCAGTCATTGTAACAACCTCAGGGTGAGAAAACATCAACAGGAGTCTCATTTCTGGGTGAGCGCTTCTTTTACTGTGGTCACAGGAAACCACCAGCCACAAGATGACATCAGTGAAATAAACAGGGGTCACAGGCAAACACCTCTTACCTCTCTGGCAATGCTGCTCAGTGCCTCATCCTCTGCTGAGAAACGGTCTTTAATCGGGGCCCGTTTTCGTCCTGATCCTGGTGTCCCCATGTCAGCAGCAACTCCACAGCTGAATCAAGATCAACTTGCTTCCCTTCAACTTGCTTAATATTCTGCAGATGAAGACAATGATTGGCAGCTGTCAGAATTTAAGACAGTCCATGTAGAAAACACTGAATGGGATGGTTACTGTCTCCTCTCTGAAAGGCGGCCTATTTGTGTAAAACGTAACCTTAATGACCAGTTTGCTGAGACAATGAGGGAATCTAACAGTACACAGCAAAGACATACAGTAAAGAAAATTGCATAGGCAGTCCTTTTTTACTATGCCGGTCTATTCCACCAAATTCAGCAAGTTATCTTAGTGTTATTTTATAAAACATTTCAAATGTAGGCTAGATAAGCCTGGCCTCTCACACTATCTCACACACCCACAAATAGAGGCTTTAGTCATGTGTGTCTGGACTCAGAGCTGATTAACACCAGACACACAACACACTCCTCATAATATAATGTGACAAAGCAGAGAAATATCACAGGCACGGAAGACTAATGTGTTTGATTTCTTAAAAGCAGCATCATCAGTTCTTCTTTGCTCTTTTGTAATTAGTTTATACAATAACTTTTAATAAACACTTCATTTATATAGACAAATAATACCTTGAATGTTAAGTAGTTGAACCAAAGAACTGTGCATACAATATCATGCTTGTCTGTATCATGTATATAAACCCGTGTTGAATGCGTCAGGATATTATTATAACACTTCAATGTAGATACATTTATAAATAAAAATCTATATTTGTGTTGATATTTCTGCTCATGTGCTAAATATAAACCAACACTCATTCAGCAGCGTGACAGACTAACTTAAAGCACTTTATTTACCCCCAAAAAACAAATAAATAACAAGTAACTTCAATATTAAACACATTTAGTATCCACTATACAAAGCTAAATGTATGTAAATATTATAATTGATGAATATGCTAAGTAATATTCAATATTTATGACTCTAGTTAGCGGTTAGCCTGCTAGCTTGTCCTCAAAGGCATAAAGTGTGTAAATGTCACTCAAGTCTCGTGCCGTTAATTCGCTTATTACATTTTAGTGACCTGCCTGGACTTTCATGACAGTTGGTTCCGTAAGTACCGGTTTCTTACCGTTTCTGTCCGTCACTATTCCGCTCGAGACTCGGGTCGGTTCTTCTGACTGACTGGGACCCGAGGCGCGTTCCCGCTGACCAGTGAGAGCGCGTGTGCACGTGCGCGCGGCTGTTTGAGGGAGCGCGCGCGTGCTTGCGTGACAGCCACAAACTGACACTGTCCGTCACCTCAAACTTTCCCAAGAAAACGGCTCAAGCTAAGTCACAAGAGGCTTAAAAGCAGCGTACCACCGCTAGTATAAGTTTAATTTCTTTTAAAAAAGACAGCAAATGGCAAGAAAAGCCGTTACACTCTCCGTTTATGGTCGTTCTTGAGAGTCTGAAGTGTTTTTTCCAGCTTCGCGCTGAAAGTCCCGGATGTTGGAAAAGAGGGGCGTGGCCTTCGAACACGCCTAAACCACTTTATTACCCTAAGAAGAAAAAAGCTGTTCAGATTGTACAGAATAACTCCTTTCATGTATTTGTGTAATAATGTTGTCCATTCCTCTTAGCAATTTTATTTATTGGTTAAAAACTGTTTAGACTATACATGGTTAGCTATATTGTTCATGTTCTTGTTATTCAGTTACAATAATAAAACTCTAGGCCCTACACTAAATCTAACAAATTTCATGGAGAAATCTTAATAATAATAATTTCTGATTTCTTAATGTATTTACAACACCACAGACTGTTTTGTGTTACATTTCCAGTCCAATAGTGACCTCTAGCTGTTGATTTCAAAATATTGTCATCGTGATAACAGTAACAGACATGTGGATATGAATGAATGAATGAATGAATAAATAAAGCAAGCTTAAAAGAATAAAAATAAAGTTAAAAACAGCAAATAATAAATACAGAGAAAAATAATACTATAATATATATATATATATATATATATATATATATACCCTAATCCTAACCCTAGGAAGTAACTGGTTACATGTAATCTGGATTACGTCATCAGATTCCAAAAATTAAGTATGTGTAATTTGATTATATTACATTTTAAAATACTCGTAATCAGACTACAGTTACTTTTCTATTGATTACATGGTTACATATTATTCACACAATGGCAGTAAACCATTCATAATATATTGATTCTTCCCAATTCTTCTTTTTCATGTTTTGAATTTTCCTTTCTAAAAAAACATATCGCTTATATACATTCAGAAAGTCTAGTCAGGTGGCTACACGAAAATTGAGAGAATTTGACCATTGGATTTACAGAAATCATTTCTCAACATTGCCTATCGAATCAACTCCTGACAAACACATTAATTATTATTTGAATTATCACTCAGTAAGTCATTTAACCATGTATTGCTATGCCTTTTGTCTTTCAAACACATTTTTATTCACATTTTTGTTATTTTAAAAATATTATTCAATTATTAAACTAAATTGTCAAAATAAAATTTGAAATAAAATAGTTGATTTAGTATTTTACATTAATGATACTTTAAAAATATATAAATTTGAATAAGAATTATATCAAAAGTAATTTATACATTCTGTAAAAGTTTATCAAGGGGGCTTCTTACCCCTCTTTTATGCTAATAATTGACATTTTGTGATATAACAACAAAATCAGCAAATGTTTCTATTTATTTCCTATAACACTGATGCATCATCATCCTACACATGCTAAACTTATATCTAAATATGATACAGTTTAATATACTATTAAACTATTAAACAATCGTTTGAGGTAGTGTCGTTTTCGTGCTTGTTTTATGCGGTGTGTCTCCTCCAACACTGCAGGAGGCGCGAATGAGCTCAGTTCGCTGCCATTGAAACAATAGAAGAAAAAGATCAGACGTCGCTTTCCGATGACGCAAAGCCGATCAGCGTGTGACATTGCTGTGAATGATCCGAGCTGGTAATAACGTTATTTATTCACACTATTTAATATCACTTTACAATTACATTTTGACCCATGTTTAGATAGACGTTTGAGTTAATTTGCATCTGTTGCATCCTTTCGCCGACAACTGAAGAAGTTAAATAACATGAGAGCTGTCAAACGCAAGATGATCTATATAAATACTCGTTTCTAATACAGAACAAGTTATATTATAAAGTTATATAATATTATTGTTTTTATTATCAGGTTAGGATGGCTCTGTCGTTGTCCGGGGTGATTTTGCCCAAATTGATGCAGCAGAGGGCTTTCAGGTAAACAATTTATTCATTATTGAGTTTGTACTTGAGTTTTGCAGGATTCCCACAATCATGAGGGAGCTTTATTGCAATTATTATTTATACTATCAATTATAATCATGAATGACAGCAAAAGTCATAGAAATTCATTGGTCAGCAAGTGTGGTCACCCTGGGTTTGCTATCCAAAGAAGGTTGGTTATTTATAAACTAATGGGGTTCAAATGTTTTGTTCTCAATATATTATTAGTGGTTCCGTTTCTCCAAAAATTATATTGTACTTTTTAAACGAGCATCACATTAGACATGATGAATGATTTTAGATATGTTTTCTTAATAATTCAAATAAACCTGTTTTTGTTCTGAACAAATATCATTTTATCCACCTCACCGCAGTGTCTCAGCAACTGTGGCCGCTATTCAGAAATTAACACGCGTGAGGGTGGTCGACAACAGCGCTCTTGGAAATGCCCATCACCACCGTCCACCAAAAGTCATTCACGTGTACACCAAGAATGGAGTCGGTAAAGTGGGAGACAGAGTCTTACTGGCCATTAAAGGACAGAAGAAAAAAGCTCTCATAGTGGGTCATAAGATGCCTGGAGCGCGAATGACCCCACGCTTCGATTCAAATAATGTTGTTCTGATTGAAGAGAATGGAAACCCCACAGGAACGAGAATAAAAACTCCTATACCAACTCACCTGCGCAAAATGGAAGGGGAATATTCTAAACTGTTAGCCATTGCTCAGCGATTTGTTTAGATGAGCGTTTTTGTAACTACTTATCTTTGTAAATATATAAAAATGTGTTCTTTCCATTTAGCAAATGTGCTTTCGTGGTTACTTGTGGAAATATTTGTAATAAATACAGATGAAACTGCTGTAGTTTTAATTTTTCTATTTATAGTATTCTCAAACACATACACAAATCACCATTTAATGCTCCAATATGACTCACTTCTAAGGATGTTTCAGGCTTTTGGAAGACTTGTTTTCAGAACAAGTGAAATAAAACAAACTTAGGCAAGTTAAATTTTAACAGTTTATTCTCAAGCTCTGATCATAAGAAGTCAGTGACAATATCTACACAATTATTGCATTGTGCATCTAAAGCTTTTATAATAATATGCATTAGTTTACCTTTTAGGAGAACATGAAGTGCACTATTACACAACCTTTTGGAAACGAAGGCTGGTCTTCTTTTAGGACAAATGCAAAACATCATCCCATGCACATGATGTTTCTCAGCCATTCCATCAGTCCTCAGAGAAGCGGTGTGTGGAGTTCTTCTTTTGTGTTTCACATTAGAGGTTTTTTTTGTAGTGTAACTAACTAATATGTTATATTAAGAAATCCTTATAAAACTAGTATAACTTTATTCTAATGAGGCTATATCGGAAACAGGATTGTTGCATGAGGAGTTCAGCATTGAGGCACATTGCAGCAGGTTCTTGCGTTGGACATTTATGAAATGGTCTACCTCAACCACACATGGTCATAAAGAGCCACTGCACAAAAGGAAGGAGAAAGAATGATAATAAGCAAAGTGTTTTGTAGATGATTGTTTGAAGATTTTGAATATCAAGAAATCAAGCCAAAGCACCTCAGACAAATTCATCTCAGCCGTTCCTGTTCCATCTTTGTCCAACTGCTGAAAAGATCCTACAAGGAAGTGCAAGACAATGAAGGGGCAAGCATAAAGTGTTTAAGTGTAATTAAAAATTAAGAGGCACCATGTGATTCAAAGAGAAACACCTACTGAACATGGCCTCGAGTTTGATCAAGCAGCAGACAAAGTTATCAAAATCGATGACCTCATTTTCAGCATATCTGGCTACGAGGATCTGGTTGAGTCTGTTATTGAGCTTAAAGCCTGTAAAGAAAGCGAACACGATGAGCTTTACACTTTACAATAAGGTCCCATTAGTTAATGCATTAACTAACAACTAACTAAAATTAACAAACAATGAGCAATACATTTGTAACAGTATTTATGATTCTTTGTTAATGTTAGTTAATAAAAACAACTATTTATTGTTAGTTCATTTCAGCTCAAGTCCATTAAAAATGTTAATAGATGTGTTATTTAAACTTTTAATTTTAGTAATGTATTACTTTAAATTACCACTAACTAAGATTAATAAGTGCTTTATAATAATTTCTCATTACATGATAACTAATGTAGTTAAGAAATGTTAACAAATAGAACCGTATTATGAAGTGTTACCATTATGTATCATTCAAAAATTTGGGGTTGGTAAGATTTTCCCATCAAGGCTGCATTTAAAAGGACTCTTTTCTATTTTTATATATTTTAAAATGTATTCCTGTGAGGGCAAAGCTTAATTTTAAGCAGCCATTAATATTTTTTTCAGGAGTTTTTGATGAATAGAAACTTCAAAAGAACAGCATTATTTGAAATAGAAATCTTTTTTAACATTATAAATATCTTTACTGTCACTTTTGATCAATTTAATGCATCCTTGCTGAATAAAAGTTTTAATTTCTTTAAAAACAATAATGGCTGATAAATTTTAATGGACAGTAAATTATCTTAATTCACCCTTCATTGGCAGGTGTGGAAAGTTTTTGTTTGTGAGTGTGTGCCAATAATGAATGCCTCTTTACCTGCTGATTCTACAGCAATACGCATCTCATAAGAACTCATTGTTCCCGACTTATCAATATCAAACTCTCTGAAGATCCCCTGAGTGGAAAAGAATACATTAATTATTTCTATTGAACACTATACAGAATGATCAATAAACATTTCAGGGGAAAATAGTTTTATTTCAGTGGGCTAAAAAAGAGAAAAATATCTCCACTCACCAGAAACTTCCTTATCTTGTTCCAGAGGATCTGAAACTCTACTAAGCCCAAACGTGCACTACCATCTTTCTGATGAACAGAGTCGAGAATAAAAACTGATGCAGGTTGTCTGATCAAAACTGACATGATGTCAATTACCACAGAAAATAATTTAGCAAGGCATTGTACCAGAATAAATGATTTGTTATTCTATAAACATATACTGCTAACCTTTGTGTATAAAGTTATATCCAGTATTTGCTGTCATTGCCATTTGAAGCCCCAAATAGTAGTATTCAGACAAAAAAATGAGCTTCATGTTTCTGCTTTTATGATTTACTTAAATATAGACTTCCATTGTATTTGTATTAATGTAAACAGGATTATTGCGTTTTTACAAACTCAGAAATGAGTCAAAAGTGATTTTCTATAGTAATAATTTACAAACAGGTACTGTTACATCTTGCCTTAAACAGGCTTGCCTTACTCAAAAAAGCAAATCTCAATCTCTGATTTTAATAACTATAGGCCCATTTCAAATATTAAATTTTTGCACAAAGTTCTGGAAAAGTGTGTACTAAATCATATTCCCCCCTACTTAATTTCTAACAACATTCGGGATCCTTTTCAGTTTGGTTTCAGAGCCAAACACAGTACTGAATCTGCACTTTTAAGGGTAGTAAATGACCTCTTACTATCTGCAGACTCTGGCAACTGTACTATTCTGCTATTATTGGACTTAAGTGCGGCTTTTGATACAGTGGATCATTGTATCCTTTTAAAGAGATTAGACCTTGAAGTTGACATTCGTCATGTTGCTTTAGATTGGTTTGCATCTTATCTCACAAATAGGAGTTTTTCAGTGGAAATTGGAGAATTTTCATCAAGCTCATTTCCCGTCACTTGTGGGGTGCCCCAGGGCTCAATTCTGGGTCCAATCTTATTTTCTTTATATTTACTCCCTCTCCGCTTAATTTTTGAGTCCCATTAAGTTTCACATCACATTTATGCAGATGATACTCAGCTCTATTTTCCTTTAAAATCAGGTACTGATTCAGTGTCCTCTCTGCTAGCTTGTTTAGAGGACATTAAAGGTGCTAAAGAGGATCTTTTCGTCGACTGAGAAACCAAAGACTGTAACTGAGTTTTTGAAATGAGCGCATGCGTAAGAACAACCCCCCTCCTTCGAAGGAACGCCTCCCAAAACTCATAAACACTCGTATTGGAACACCAGTGTTTACCACCGGCATTCGCTGTGTTGTGTTAGTGGATTCATTATGTCGGACTCACCGCAGGTAACTCATAATCTGCAGTTGTTACTCCTGTCTCCTGACAAAAACATTGCATGCGGCCCCTGTGGAGTATGGAAAGTTACTGGAGCGCGCAGCCGCGCTCGTCTCTCACAAGGAACGTCATGGCAGTGATTGACAAGCCAGAGGGCCAATCCGCACACATCTTTCAGAAGGAACGTAATGGCAGTGATTGACAAGCCAGAGGGCCAATCCGCGCACGTCTCTCACAAGGAACGTCACGGCAGTGATTGACAAGCCAGAGGGCCAATCGTTTACGCGATGATCGCGTAAACGATTGGCTGATGTTTTTAAGGCCCTACCTCATGCACAGATGATGTATATTAATATTACTCCTTTCAGTGCACCTAATAAATAGTCTTTTATCAGTTAGTAAAGACAGTTTCAGGTAATATTGCAAAAATGTATAAAACAAACCTCTTTAGCACCTTTAAGGTTTGGATGGACAATTTCCTTCAACTAAATCAGAAAAAGACTGAAGTTATGTTGTTTGGCCCTTCACACCTTTTAAATAATCTAAGATCTACCCTGGGCCCCCTTCAAGAAAACATTTGCGATAAAGTTAAAAATCTGGGAGTTACCCTTGACCCAGAGTTAAAATTTGACAAACAAATCAATTCTGTAGTTAGACCGTTATTCATGCATTCATCTCAACCAGGTTGGACTACTGTAACGCTCTTTACACTGGAATAAATCAGTCCTTGCTATTGTGCTTTCAACTAGTACAGAACGCCGGTGCTTGTTTTTTGACAGGGACAAATAAGAGAGAACATACCACACCTGTGTTAGCGTCACTTCACTGGTTACCTGTTCAATTCAGAGTTGATTTTAAGGTTTTAGTATTTAAATCACTTCATGGTCTTGCCACTACTTATATTTCATCTTCTCCATTCCTACTCTTCTGAGAGAACACTTAGATCTTCCACCCAGATGTTATTAAATGTTCCAAAATCTCGACTTAAATCCAAAGGTGACAGGGCTTTCTCAGTTCTTAGTCCAAAGCTCTGTAATTCCCTACCATCGTCTATTGACTATCCCCTACTCTATCCACATTTAAATCTTCTCTTATAACACATTTTTTTCTCAGACATATGCTTAATTTGATAATATTTTAGTTTTAATTTTGTTTTATTTTGCATGGTGATGTTTTGTTTTAATTTTATTAATTTTTGTTCTGTTTTCTTTCGATTTATTTTATTAGTATTTAAATTGTATTGTATGAGGATTTCTTTGTCTCGTATGTTGTGCAGCACTTTGGTCAGCATTTATGTTGTTTTAAAGGGCTAAATCCACAGAATGACAATAGAGCTTATGTTGTATTTAACCCAGAATAGCAAAGGATACATCCAAAAGGTTGACCATAGTTCTGCAGGACTCCATGCTGAAGCCATCCGTCTTTAGATCCTTGTCTGAGAAAGAAATGGTTCACTCAATTCAGATAAACAGGTTCATTTTGAGTCGACCCCAAATGTGAGCAAACTGTTACGTGTTACTCACGTTTGGACACTACTCTGTTGAGAATAGTCCTGAGTTCACGGACAGATATCTCCATATCCTGAAACAAGACAAAAATGATCAATTATATGCACAAACCTAACATTTGGACCATTTTTATATATTCACTCGCCTCTCCAGCCAGCTGGGCAAACATGGACTTGAAAGAGTCATCAATGTCATCCTCTGAAATTTCTGCCTACAAGAAAACCAAAGGAACCACATTTATTCATCAGTCTAAAATTGTCAAACTAAAAAAGTTTTTTGTCAGAAAGTTTATATGAGAATGTAGATTAATAATCTTACCTCATCCTCCAGGTCAGCTGAAATCTCATCATCCAACTCCCTTTGAAGAGAAAACAGATTATGTGACAGAATAAACGTTAATAACCCTCATGTCATTCCAAACCCAATTTTCCTTTTTTTCCATGGAACACTTACGATTCTGGTCTCGTTTCCCCTGTCTCGTGTTCAAGGACTTTTATTTTAAAGTGTATTTACTATTCCTATTGTTTCCAGTGATCACTTCCCATATTTAGTTCCTGTTTTACTTTGTTTCTATAGTAACTATTGTTTGTTTCCATAGTGATTGATTTCCATCAACTGTTCCTAGTTAGCCTCTCATATACCCCAATGTTTCCCTTTTTCAATGTCTGGTGTTGTCCAGTGTGGATGTCTTGCATGAGTTGTTGTCAGTTCTGTTTTTGCCTGCCTTTTCTCTGTTTTTTTGGATTTACAGTTTTTGTCTACATCTCCCTTTGCCTGGATTTACTTTTGTTTTGTTTGTTTAAATAAAGGTTTATTTTGCAATTGGATCCTGCTCCCAGTCACTCTGAAACACCCACATAACAGAAACACAACAGTAAATTTCACCAGAGAAAATTACTATATTTTTATATATACAAAAAATAATACAAAATAGCACCATGTAAGTTGTTCAATATGACTAGTGCACTCTATTATTGGATGCAAATGTAGTTATATTTGTAAGTTATATATAAAATTATCACAAATTATTACAATTATTTATTTTTCTGTCCACTGTGCTTCTCTCTCTCTCTCTCTCTCTCTCTCTCTCTCTCTCTCTCTCTCTCTATATATATATATATATATATATATATATATATATATATATATATATATATATATATATATATATATATATATATATATATATATATATATATAGCTTGGACATTGGAAAGAAACAACATGAGGGTGAGTAAACAACAATGACTGTATTTGAACTAGTTCTGTAAGAAGAAAATGACTGAAGTACTCAAACACATACTCACTCTGTCTCTGACTGCTTCTCAGTAAAGACTCGTAGGACAAAATCAGCCTCTTTGCTAGGTTCGTAGGTGGAGGGGACGATGATGTATTCCCCGGGAGGGAGGCGGAGACGGGTGCTCACCTCCCGCAGGTTTATGAAGGTCTCAGAGCGGGCGGAAGATGAGTGTGTCAGGAAGAAGTCCTTTTTAAGATGCACATTCTGACAGCCTGCATACTGCAGACAGACGGAAATGACAAATCTGTACAGTATCCAAAGTTATGTTTCTGTTATTCCACTGTGAATAATCTAGAGGAAAATTCAATCTTCAAACCTTCCATTTTAAAAATAAATGACCTGTTATGGAAGTATACAAGCCTTAATGATGTAGTCAAACCTATTTAGCAAAGAAATTGTTGACATGGTATCATACCTCTTCAGGAATCTGCAAGGAGGCGAAAAAAGAAATGGAAAGAAAACAATTATTTTGTATTATTTTTGTAATGAACAATGAATTATTTTATTTCTAAAAAAATTATTAAGGACTTCTATAATTAATAATTAGATACCAAAAACACTCAGGAAATCATCCCACCAGTTGTGCGATAACACCTTGCTTTGTAAACACCTAGCTAACAACTAGCTTTGTAAAACAATGAGCAAAAAGTTAACAAATCAACATTACAAATCAAGTTGCTGCCAATTATATATATTTATATATATTTATTATACATGTGTATGTATGTATCTTCACCTCGTAGATAGCAAAACCGATGGTGTGCATGTCCTGTCCGTGGCGGCGGTACCGTCTGCGGTCTTTCTGCATTAAAGCCACCAGGAAGCTGCAGGCCACTTCTTCGTCCTCCGGGTCATCATCTTCCTCCAGCAGCGTGATCTTATACTGAGGATTGATCCAAAATGTGTCTGCCAAATAGTACAGAAACATGTACCAGTTATGCGGTTCAAATCCCAGGTAAAGCTGGTAGCTGAGTTTGATTCATGCATTAATAATTGTTCATCTTGTTCGTGATATGATCCTCTGTGAGCATAAGGGACTTAGTGTAGTGTATATCCAAACATTTCCTCCTCCAGAATCTTAGGAAATCCAGGAAAACCAATTCATTGGCAAATTAGATTTTTTTATCATGTTTTTCAAAAAATATGGCCATTTGTAAAGCCTACCAATGTAGTAGAGACTCCAATTACGACCAACAATATAGCCACTCTGTGACCTCAACCGATAAAATCGCTGGACATGAACATTGGCGTAACTCACTGGGATGATTTCGGCAGCCTCCTGCGGTACTGCCCCTCCGCCAGGCACCGTGAAACTTGATGGTGTTCCAGTGGCTCAGGTCATCATCACTCAGAGCATCAGGGGACAGATTACAAATCTCCAGCCTGGAGAACTGCCGCAAAAACTCACTGAATGACATCCTGGGGACAAATGGAGCCGTTTCTTTATGCTCTGAGTGTACACAATGCTTATTGGTCTACTATTGTGTCAAGTTCAGTTAGCAATTGTATTGCTAGTAAAGCTCACCAGAACTCTCCATCCTCCATTTGTAAGTGCAAGTCATCCTTCTCAGATGGATCAATCTCATCCCATTCAGGGGAGCTGAGGAAGGAACATACACAGTCTTCTTACTCAATGACTTGGGCTGAACTGAATAAGTCTTTCTGTGTTATTTCTTACTTATCACTCCAGGCCCCCGTCCATTCTACCTGACCCCACGGGTTACGGATACGGATAAGCCTCTCCGTACGGCCCCTAAATTCCACCTGTCAAAGAGAAGAGAGATCTCACACATGAAGGCACACAAAATTAAACTCTAATGTGACGATGATCAACATACGCTGGGAGCGTTACCTGTTTAAGAGCAGTCACTGAGTAAGCGTGACCCTTAACCAGCTTCTTAAACGTTACAGATTCCATGTCAAAGGCACTGGTGATCTGAAAACAATTATTAACAAATGAATCTAAATCTAGAATTAGTGTGAATAAATGTGTGAAGAACAAACAAATTACCAATATAAAAGTAACAATTCTTATTATTTTTTTGGAAACTGAGATACTTTTTTTTTTTTCATAATTCTTTGATTAATAGAAAGTTCAAAAGAACAGCATTTATTTGAAACGCTGAATTGAACGTCTTTGAGTCTTTCTTTGTAAAGAAACAGCAGATTGGACATTCTGCTAAATATCTGCAATAAAAGTGGAAAAAAAAAATCTTACTGGTTTCTAGCAACATGAGTTCAAGTAGGTAATAATTTTAATTTCTGAGTGAAGTATCCCTTAAGTGAATAAAGCTCTTACATCAATAGAGCAGCCCAGCAGGGAGCCTCTATCCAGGGCTTTGCTGATGATTCGGTACAGGTCTCTTGGAGCATTCTGGAGCTCGTACATCTCTGAGACCCCTCCGGTGAAATCCTCAAAACCCTCAGTGGTGGAGCCTCCAGAGAGAGCTTCATAGGAGCCATTAAGCCTGGCAAAAAACACACACACACACACACGCATGTGCACGCACACACAAGAGAGGAGACTGTACTCAGACCATGGGGAAATCGTTCTTAAATTAGAGACGGTATAAGTGCACTTTTTGTAAATTATTCTTGATTAGTAAGAACAAAATTTGCTGGTCTTTACCAAAATGTCTATCAGGACATACTTTGCATAGGCTTTTTCAACTAAGGCACTCCAGAACTCATTTCCCTCTGCTGAATGGACAAACATGAGCTCTCCGTCTTTGACCGGGAGTCGATCGTCAATCACAATGTCGACCCACTCGCCAAACTGCCAGAACTGCAGAATAGAGGCAAGCAACTGTGTGAAGAAAAAGCTTAGAGGTTTCCAGATTAAACGGGTCCTATTATGCTCTTTCTTTAGTGTGTAATGTTGATGTTCAAGCATGAAAAAAGTCTGTAAAGCACAAAGTCATTCTCTATATCAGTGTGCACGGTTTCTGAACTCCATGAATTGTAGTCTTGAGCTTTCTTCTGGGAATGTTCAGGTCACAATATCCCTCATTTAAATAATTCCTGTCCAAGGAAAAAAAAAAAAAAAAAAAGCAGGCGAGGCCTGGTTGAGTTGCGTTAGTAGTATGTTGAAACTTGTGGTTATGGTAAGGGATGTAACATTTCCCAAATACCAAAGCAGTTGACCAATCGCAACACACTGGTCCAACGACCGATCAGAGCACATTATGCTTTTCAGAATGAGGGCCTTCATAGAGGCAGGAACTAAACAGAGCATTACTGACAGACTGGGAAGAAAGATATTGCAACAATGTCAAATATGTGCAAAAAAATAATGTGTTTTTTGAACATTCAAGCATGAATACCTATTATAGTAGACTCCAAAAACAGAATCAATACCTTAAAAAGGTCCCCTTTAAAGGTGCGCTCACATTTTCTATTGTTTGGTGAATTTTGCAGGCAAAAAATACAGGCATTTAAATAGGAATCCACATGATCAGGAATTTTGCTAGAGGGCAAAATATTTCCTAATTGGTCATACGGACTCACTGTGTTGTCAAAAACAGAAAACTGAACAAAAAACAACAGAAAACTCTGTGTGAGCTGTGCTCCCAACATCGCTATAATGTCAACATTAGACAAAGGAGCTTTCTTACCTATCAAAACTGCACCTTAAGACTAACATAAAGTCAACAAAGAAATACTTGTGGAAATATATAACATTTATATTTAGAAAAATAACTTACAAATTTAAATTTTAAAACAGGACCAGAAAAGTATTATAAAAATTAAATGTTTTTGTTTTGAATAAATATTTCTGCCCAATTTTTGTTTGTCTATGAAACTATTTGAAGCATATTATTTAGATCAAAATTCTATTTGTTATCATTTACAACAATAACTTCTAGGGCATGCACAGTGCGTTTCAGAACCTGAAAGTGGAATATTCCAGCATAGTCGTCCTGAAAGCTCTGGCCATGAGGTACAACCCTGTGGAGGAGTCTTTCATTTAGAGTCAGCGAAGCTATAGCAGCGAGGAGCCAGCAGTCACCTGACCAGGGGAACATAAAACAGATCAGGCAAGGAAAAATAATGGCACTTATTCAAAAAGCTATTTAAACTGTGAAACTAAAACCCCTGAATGTCTTCTAATAAAACACAGCAGTTGAAACTGGCAATTTACAACCAGCAGGGGGACACAAAGAAAGGGGTGGGGTTTATTTTCTCTGTAAGGCCTGTGTGTGAACCCATTCCTGTTTACATCCCACCCAGATCTCCACCTCAGAGCAGAGGAATTTTCCACAGCTTCAAAACCGTAAGGGGCCAGTGGCAGGCTGAACAAACGCTACCAACTGAAGGAAATGTAGGCTCAAATATATTAGAGTTTTGAATAATTTAATACTTTTGGTCACTATATAATTTCCATTATTCCATTTATGTTATCTCCTAGGTTTGATGACCTTTCTAATATTGTGAAACATGGAAAATACTAACAAAGTATGTTTGTGCAGACTTTTTCCTGGTAGTCTATTTGATAGTTTTATAGCAGTCAATGAAATAGGAGCAAACATACAGTATGTAATGTATTAGGGTGGTAACATAAAAACTAAAATTGATTGAGGTAAGTTATCTCCTAGTTTGATTGACTTTATTATTGTGAAACATGGAAAACGCTAATAATAAAGAATGAGTATGTGTGCTTGTTTTATGATAGCTTAAATGTAATATACAAGGGCGGTAACATATAAAAATGAAAAAATCTGACTTGCACATTGATTGAGATAAGTTGGCACAATTGCAAACATGCACTGACTCAAGGTCAGTGGGAAACGGATGAGTCACATGCAGACACGCCTCAGGTCAGTTATATGAGCTGCTTTTTCTGTCGTGACTCATGCTTTGAGTTTGCTGGTACAGCCACAGAATCATTTATAGGTGATTTTGTGACACATAATACCTGCCAAGCACCAACATTTAGAAACTATGCATAGTGGATGACTTTTGTACAACCAGAACACTTACCCAGAGCTCCCTGACATATGTCTGTCCGTGAAGCTCCCCCCACAATGAACTGAGGATCATCACAGAGCTCCTGCAGAAAAGCAGGGATTAGATGGGACTGACACTGGAATTGGGAAGCCTAAAGGTTTTTTTTTGTTCCTTGCAAGTTTGAATCAAGTAAGACATTATAGGAATAGTTCAGCCAAAAATGAAAAAGCACCCTCATGTTGTAACAAACCTGTATGGTTAATAGTATTTGTATGGTAAAGGATAAATGTGGAAGAATTTTTAAAACTTTTTTTATTCCCTTTTTAAGGGTACGAACTGTCGTTGAATGGAACAGTGTTATTTTAGTATGACTGATGTTCAATTTTTTTTTTTTTTTTTATATTTTGCATTAATTTTTATTTTTGCATTTTACATTTTAAAGTTTTAATAATTTAGTTGTGTTTTTGTCATTTTTATTTGTTAATTTTTCAATGTATCTATATAGTTTTTAATCATTTTAATTTTAGTTTGAGTCATTTTAGTATGGAAGCTTGTTAATTGAGACTTTTTATTTCACAATTCTGACTTTTTTCCTCTCGCAATTGCGAATGAGATCTAAACTCACAATTGTTAGAAAAAAAGTTTGAACTGTGAGCTGACTTTTTTTTCTCAGAATTATGAGATATAAACCTGGAATTGTGAGAAAAAAGTGGGAATTGTAAGATATAAACTTGCAATTGCAAGTCTGAATTCGCTGTTGTGAGAAAAATGGGCAGACTTTTGAGATAAATAGTCGTAGTTACTTTTTAAATTTTATTTCAGTTATCGTTTTATTTCAAGTAACACAAATGTTTTTTAGTTTTAGTTAACTATAATAACCCTGGTATGGAAAAGAACATATTTTCATATATTATGGAAAAAATAGCAGGCTTTGGAATGACAGGAGCGCAAGTACTGCTGCCACGCCTATGTTGCCAGAGAAACTTCTGTATTCTGTAAAGAAATAACAATGACCAGTCTGAAAGAGGCCTTCATTCCTTCAGAGGAGGCATGTGTATTTTGACTAAGCGTGTCAACAGAAACGTTATAATCCATGTGTATGTGACTTTATAAAAGTGACAACAGCTGCAGTAGAGAGAAGGGAGGGGTCAGTGCAGTTATAAACATTCTGACTATGAACTGCAGGGATGGGCGGGTCAACAATTGAAGAGTATGGCGCTGTCTAGACTGCTATACTGTATATACATTACTGTTGAAAAGTATTATTTTTTTTAGAGAAATTAATACTTTTATTCATCAAAAGTGACAGTAAAGATATTATAAAGTTACAAAATTATTTATTTTAAATAAATGCTGTTCTTTCTATTCATCAAAAAATCCTGGAAAAAATGTATCATGGTTTCCACACAAATATTAAGCAGCACAACTGTTTACAACATTGATAATAATAAGAAATGTTTCATATTAGAATGCATATTAGAATAATTTCTGAAGGATCATGTGACACTGAAGACTGGAGTAATGATGCTGAAAATTCAGCTTTGCATCACAGGAAATTACATCAAATATATTTAAATTTTAAATTGTATTACTTTTTCACAACATTACTGTTTTTACTGTATTTTCGATCAAATGAATTCAGCCTTGGTAAGCATAAGAGACTAAGAGGTAGTGAATATGTACATAAGTGTTAAGACAATAAGACAATGAAAGTCAGTGGGGTCCAATATTGTTATTGACTTTCATGGACAAAATACCTTATTTTGTGTTCCACAGAAGAAAAAAGTCAGACAGGTTTGGAATGACATGAGAGTGAGTAACCCAATCCTAACCTTTAAGACACCTTTAACCACATCTAATAATGGTGCTTTTTCCTTACTGTAGGGCGCATCCACTCCACATCACGGGTTTTAGAGGAATACGGGGCAAGTTCTTTGAAGCCGAGAGAGGGTGGTTCGGCAGGAAAGCAGGGGTCTTCAAACAGGTAGCCCCCTTCCAAACACTCCTGTTTGAGGGCCTCAAAATCCTGGTTCTGGAAGTGTAAAGCCTGCTCAAAAGAGCCCACGCCTTCTGCCTGTAGCCTGTTAGCACTGATCTGTGATGAGATCCCTCCATATGTGAACATGCTGGAGCAGTGAGATGCAGAGCGGGTATAAATAGCAAAACTGATATCAAGGTGATTCACGCTCTCTCAACATTTAAAACTCACTCCATATCACTCTAACATAACTTTTGTGCCCTTGTCTGGGCATTGAGTTTTGTATTTTGCCATAACAAGAAACACAAAAAAAAGGAAGAAAAAAAAAAAGGTATGGAAATGTCAATCATGTAAAGACTATACTGCACATTTAGGTTTATGGGATCTTAGCACCAATTTTAAATGATAAAATGATTTAAATGACACTTTGTGGTTGTTAAACATTAATGGAATAAGCTCATGTGATGACATGTTAATGTGGAACATGGTAATTTAACAAATGGCCAGAGAAAAATAAGTTATGAGAAAAGTTGTGCATAATTTTTTTTATGCAAATGCTACTTTAACTTCAGTGTCCAAATACAAATTGGTTCTACTGAAGACTGTGGGCATCACTTATATTAATAAAAAAATAACTAAATTAATTTTACTATTCCATATCAATAAAGAAAAGTAAGCTGCATGGAGATGGTCTGGTGTTAAAGGGTAAGTTCACCCAAAAATGAAAATAATTTATTACATTTATTACATTCATTTATTACTCACCCTCATGTCGTTCTACACCAGTAAACCTTCGGAAACCTCATCTTCGGAACACAAATTAAGATATTTTTTGATGAAATCCGATGGCAGAGTGTGGCCTCTATTGAGAGCAAAGCCACTAAACCTCTCAAGATCCAGAAAGGTACAAAAAACATATTTAAAACAGTTCATGTGAGTACAGTGGTTGTACCTTAATATTATAAAGTGACGAGAATACTTTTTGTGCGCCAAAAACCCCCCAAAAATTTCAACAGTATCTCATGATGGCTGATTTCAAATCACTGCTTCTGAGATTTACAAATCTTTTGTTTCGAATTAGTGATTCGGATCTCCTATCAAACGGCTAAAGCGGGGCACACGTTTAATGACTAGCTAAAACATTCTAAGACTGTGCTCAACACACAGCGATTGTTTCCTGCGACTGAAGCAGATTTATATACTTACACATGGAATTTGAACACCGACTGTAATCGCAGACTGAACGCAACTGGCTCTGACTGGACGCGTATTCAGCGCGATCAGTCATACGTATCAATTTACATTCATAATCGGCCTTGCAATCGTTAAGTGTGTGCGCGGCTTAAATTGCTGAAATCACATGACTTTGGCGCTCCGAACCACTGATTCGATTCGTAAAGCTCTGAAGCTTCATGAAGCAGTGTTTTGAAATTGGCCATCACTATATATTGTTGAAAAGTCGTTATTTTGGCTTTTTTTGGCGCACAAAAAGTATTCTTGTCGCTTTATAATATTAAGGTAGAACCACTGTACTCACATGAACTGTTTTAAATATGTTTTTAGTACCTTCATGGACCTTGAGAGTTTGAATGGCTTTGCTCTCAATAGAGGCCTCACTGAGCCATTGGATTTCATCAAAAATATCTTAATTTGTATTCCAAAGATGAACGAAGGTCTTACGAGTGTGGAACGACATGAGGGTGAGCAATTAATGACAGAATTTTAATTTTTGGGTGAACTAACCCTTTAAATGCTGTCTTTGATAACTGGTATGAATGCTGCTCTTTGGCTTTACTCAGTTAAATATGTGCATTAGGTTTGTACAGTAATAATCCATTTCTCAATTTTCAGTCTTAATTATTTGCATGGCAAATTCTTTTATGCTCAAACAGCCACATCATTGGCATCTTATAAATTATAGACATGCAGACTAAGAGCCTCCCATTCATTTCAACACATAAATCACACTCAGTGTAACATCACAGCCTGCACCGTATACAAATGTAGTCAAACTACTAAAACGTCGAGAAACACACAGGACTGGTTTAAAACCTCATCAATACATTTAAAAAACACGTTTAGTGGCGATTTATTTAGTGTCAACGGTTGTTCTGTACATTTTTTTTCTTTTTCCTAAAATGTATGGCATCCCAAGCATTTGTCTTGGTGTTGTCTTACTCCATTAAACCTTCGCAAATCACTGCGGTTCACTTATTAACTTCAACTTAACTGCAATTTGTAGCGATACTAGGTAGCTAGACGTTTCTATGCTTTAATATGTGCAAAACATTCATTTCTGACACTGAATAAAGTGTCTTATGCGACAGACTAACAGCAGGCCGACGACGGAGACCAACAACACAGACAGAACAGAACTAAATAAATCCCGACGTGATTCATTGAGGGTAGAAATACAAGAACCGCTAAACTTGCCTTGTAATTGCGGTCCTGTCTGTCTCTTCTGTGAGGGGGATGTGTGATATATACAGTTCTATTCTCCAGAAAGACAAGCGATACACGAGTGCATTAGAGCTTCGGTGTATATGTGTGTGTGTGTGTATGTGTGTGTGATAGTCCAGAGGAGGCGGAGCGATAAACGGAGACCGACAAGTGCACTTGTCACAACATAACTGTCCCACTTAGTTAAGCCTTGAACATTACTAACGAAAGTAAAAACAACTATATATATATATATATATATATATATATATATATATACCTTGCAGGTAATTGAATAATTTGAACACTGCAGAGCATGTTGTAATAAAAGATAACTTTATTTGCTTCTTTCCAGCAACAAGGCTGTGTATTTTAGGCATTTTTAATTCCAAATGGTACAAAGGAATGCTTGCAAGGCAGCAAAGAAAAGTAAAAGTAAACTTGGTTTGAGACTTAAATCTTGAATTTCATTAAAAAGTATAAAGTTAACAAAAAATAGCATAAGTTATCTTAGCACTAGCCTATAAATTATCTACAAAATCATGTTTGAATAGAGTCTGTGCATTAAAGACCCCATAAAAATCAAAAAAGTTTTGTGGCTTTTTATTACCACCTACACTGATTATCAATAGCAAATCATGGTTCTTTGTTGTGATAATGTGGCTGTTTTTTTGGTTTTTTTTAAACGTAAAATCACTATGATATGTCCTATTCAAATTTCAATAGGAAATACATTAACACAGCAGAAGAAAAACCTTGTTTGTCAAGTGATTTCATCAGGTCTGTAATTGGTTGGTTTTAACATTTTCTTAAAAAATGTGAGCGGTGCTTGCTCAAAGAAATTGCCAGAATATTGCTATGTGGTTTCTAACATGTTGCTAGGTGGTTGCTTACTGGCCACTTCCAAGTTTGATACGATAATCTGGTCCCTCCCTATATATGGCTTGGATCCCTCTTGGGATTTTATTCAACAGCTTTTTCGTAGACCAGGTGAAAATCATATGTCTGATGACTTCTAAAGTAATTGCACAATTCTCTTCAACAATCCACACAATTTGGTCTAACAATCACATCAGCAGCACAAAAAAAGCAAAAAAAAGCAAAACAGTGATGCCTTGCAAGCACCTCAATAAGAGGAAAGTGCATTACAAATAATACAAAAGCCAACTATACTTGTATCTCTGTAACAAAGTACAATGGACACATTTACAAATTCCAGGTTGTTCATTATCCTAAGCATTTATCTATATGATTGTAATCTGTTAACTAGCAAAATAACAATACAATTCATAATAATCCTCTGGCCCTTTAAATCATAGCAAATGTCAGCCACTGAAAGAAAGAAAAAGAACCATTTAAAACGCTCAAACAAAAAATGAATAAACATTAAGACACTATTAGACTGCAAGAAATTGAGTACCTGGAAGAAGTCCAACTCAATGAACCCACTGTTGTCCACGTCGATCCTCTTGAACACTTCTACAAGGAGTAAAGAAATAAGAATTTGCTGTTGAAGTTTCATTTATATACACAAAAAGAAATATAAATCACATTATATAGTATGTAAGATGGACCACTTATTAAAAACATGCTGCACATGCAAGGTGGTAATGACACAGAAAGATGTTTTCAGGTCTTTTTTGAATACAGAACTACTTAAAGTGCCCTTATAATGCTATTTTAAAGGTAACTAAATTTTTTTTGGAGGTCTCATACAATAGGTTTACATGCATCAAAGGTAAAAAAAAAAAAAACACTTTAATTTTCTCATAATATATATTGCAACATCACCTCTTTTCTCACAGTGTCTGAAACGGTTCGATAAGGTATTCAATCTCCTCCTTTCCGAGCCTACTCTGCTCTGATTGGTCAGAAGGCCCAGTCTGTTGTGATAGGTCTACCTGAATTTAAGCTCCAGAGGTTACCTCAGCACTACCTCAGTGGTACGATGAGTAATGATGGTGTCAGTTTTAACAGCGTCTTCTCGACATGTTGACAACATGAACCAAACTCTTCTAGACCTCAGCTACACCTACAGTGTTTGAGGGTGGGTCAAAGTAGACGTTGTTTGAGGGCAGCCAATGAAGATCATTGACTGGCATTATGCAAATTTGTTACAAACCTATGTAGTTTTGTGCAGCGAAGTAAGACTGGAATTACTGCCAACTTGTTTCAGAAAGGTTTTTTTTTTTTCTTTTAGGAGGCAATAACTTTATCATGCATGTACAGGTGCTGGTCATATAAGTAGAATATCATCAAAAAGTTTACTTATTTCACTAATTCCATTCAAAAAGTGAAACTTGTATATTATATTCATTCATTACACACAGACTGATATATTTCAAATGTTTATTTCTTTTAATTTTGATGATTATAACTGACAACTAAGGAAAATCCCAAATTCAGTATCTCAGAAAATTAGAATATTGTGAAAGGGTTCAATATTGAAGACACCTGGTGCCACACTCTAATCAGCTAATTAACTCAAAACACCTGCAAAGGCCTTTAAATGGTCTCTCAGTCTAGTTCTGTAGGCTACACAATCATGGGGAAGACTGCTGACTTGACAGTTGTCCAAAAGATGACCATTGACACATTGCACAAGGAGGGCAAGACACAAAAGGTCATTGCAAAAGAGGCTGGCTGTTCACAGAGCTCTGTGTCCAAGCACATTAATAGAGAAGTGAAGGGAAGGAAAAGATGTGATAGAAAAAAAGTGTACAAGCAATAGGGATAACTGCACCCTGGAGAGGATTGTGAAACAAAACCCATTCAAAAATGTGGGGGAGATTCACAAAGAGTGGACTGCAGCTGGAGTCAGTGCTTCAAGAACCACTACGCACAGACGTATGCAAGACATGGGTTTCAGCTGTCGCATTCCTTGTGTCAAGCCACTCTTGAACAACAGACAGCGTCAGAAGCTTCTCGCCTGGGCTAAAGACAAAGAGGACTGGACTGCTGCTGAGTGGTCCAATATTATGTTCTCTGATGAAAGTAAATTTTGCATTTCCTTTGGAAATCAGGGTCCCAGAGTCTGGAGGAAGAGAGGAGAGGCACACAATCCATGTTGCTTGAGGTCCAGTGTAAAGTTTCCACAGTCAGTGATGGTTTGGGGTGCCATGTCATCTGCTGGTGTTGGTCCAATGTGTTTTCTGAGGTCCAAGGTCAGCGCAGCCGTATACCAGGAAGTTTTAGAGCACTTCATGCTTCCTGCTGCTGACCAACTTTATGGAGATGCAGATTTCATTTTCCAACAGGACTTGGCACCTGCACACAGTGCCAAAGATACCAGTACCTGGTTTAAGGACCATGGTATCCCTGTTCTTAATTGGCCAGCAAACTCGCTGTTTGCTGGCCAATAGTTGCCACTATCAGAGCAACCTGGGCTCTCATAACACCTGAGCAGTGCCACAGACTGATCGACTCCATGCCACGCCACATTGCTGCAGTAATTCAGGCAAAAGGAGCCCCAACTAAGTATTGAGTGCTGTACATGCTCATACTTTTCATGTTCATACTTTTCATTTGGCCAAGATTTCTAAAAATCCTTTCTTTGTATTGGTCTTAAGTAATATTCTAATTTTCTGAGATACTGAATTTGGGATTTTCCTTAGTTGTTAGTTATAATCATCAAAATTAAAAGAAATAAACATTTGAAATATATCAGTCTGTGTGTAATGAATGAATATAATATACAAGTTTCACTTTTTGAATGGAATTAGTGAAATAAATCAACTTTTTGATGATATTCTAATTATATGACCAGCACCTGTAGACTTTTTACACTCACAAATAGCTATATTACACACAACATGTAAAAAGCATAATAGGGGCACTTTAAAGGTTTACTTAAAATCTTTCATTTTCAAGTTAAAACATAACTTGAAACAATTCAGAAAGTATGTAGTAAAGTGATATACAACTGTAATGCGGTCAACAAACCTCAAGTACTTTATAGCTAGGGCTGGGCGATCGCAGAGCCGTAGATCACTGAAAAGCCACGCAATATCGCGTTCATATCGAAGGCGATTCATCTGCGATATGAACGCGATATTGCGTGGCTTTTCAGTGATCTATGGCTCTGTCTATTAAATGCCGCTCCATTTGAAAGCAGGTGATGGCGATTTAGCGGTAATCAGGGAACCGGCTTTACTGACGAAATGCGCGTGACAATTGCATGCGATATATTGCCCAGCCCTATTTATAGCTATACAATTAAAAAAAAATTAACACCCTTGAAACCTCTCTCAACCAATCAGAATTAAGAATTCACTGCTCTTACTGAACATCATCTCCAGACGCATCACACAGGACACAAAGTTATCGAAGTCGATGGTCATGTCTGCGTCTCCATAGCGTGCAGCCAGATTCTGATGAATGCAGTCATTCAGAGAGAATCCTGTGAAATGATTACCAATAATTCAAGTTACTTTGATAAACTCAAAGTTTCACTTGCTGCTAGCAAATAACTGCCAAAAAACTATGGCTTTCAGGAATATCCTGACTGTGATGTATCAGAATTCATTAAATCCTTCTTAAAAAACTCATTTTAAAATTAAAAGTTTGAATGAAGGTCAAAGGTCAGCATACCTGCTTCTTTCAAAGCCATGCGCATCTCTGGTGTACTCATACAGCCGGACCCATCCATGTCATTCTTCTTATAAATGACCTAAAAAGGGGGATGATGAGGATGTTACCCCAAGATAACCCATGAGAAGCATCTGCATGTACCATTTTTGAGTTTCTATGCAAATTGAGACAAACTGACCAGATACTTTTGAATTTTCTTCCAAAGAGTGGCAAACTCAGATAACCCCAGTTTACCATTGCCACTTTCCTGCACTAGAGTTAAGTCAAACTGATTATGACACAAATTTTTTTTTATGAAAAAAAAGATCATACACTGCAACAACTGCCTGATGAACTATTTGTAAAAGGATACATCCATGAGGTTGACCATGACTCGACAAGTATCCGAACTGAAACCATCTGTCTTTATATCAGTTCCTGTACAGAGAAGACAAAGTGTTTACAAAATATCTTTATGATTGTGATTTTTTATAATAATGTATAAAGAAAAGACTTACGTTTAGCGACTATTTTGTTTAAAATTGTTCGTAGCTCAATGGCAGAGATCTCCATGTCCTTAGGTAAGAGAAAACATTATTACATATTGTTAATTGGCCAAACATGTTTCAGGTCAATCAAATAAAGTAATCCATGAGCATTAAGGCCCGTTCACACCAAGGATGATAACTATAATGATAACGATAGAATATAGCTCTAAAAATAGTTCTACATATAAAAGAAGAGCAGAGCCCACATCACAACTATAACGATAATGGCACAGAAGAACAGTATCATTTGAATCACTTTCAGAATGATTTTTTTCCCAGCTGATACAGCCAATCAGAATCTATCCTGCTTTAAAAAGCTTGAACATTTAAAGCGGCAGAAGACAAAGTTGCAGCATACACTTGGAATAAACAGAACATTTTGTGTTATTGTTATCATTATCTTTATAGCTATTGCTGATGGTGTGAACGGGCCTTTATGCAGGGTCTAAAATAACTCACATCTCCAGCAAGTTTAGTAAACAGTCCCCTAAAGCCAGCATCAACCTCATCTTCAGACACTGTCTCCTGAGTAGACAGAAAAGAGGTTTATTATTATTATCCACCTTTTTCCTGACAAGCCTACTGCGTTTTTAATTATGGGAGGCATTTCCGGTTTAGGGAGCTTCCACTCAAAAAGACTGAAACAAATCATTTCAAATTATAAGGTTGCGCAACAAATAATCCTTATCTGTCAGTTTGACTGAACAAGCTGTCAGTTTTCCTAAATGTTTTATTTTCAGTTGTCAGAAGAATATCGTAATGCTTGGTATCACAAGAATATCTCATTTCAGTTGCTGGATTCTTTTCCTCCTCATTTTCTTTTTTTCTTCTTTGTATTCCACTGTAATAATACAAAAACACAACATATACGGCACATTGTGGTTGTTACGTCTGTTTCTGGGTTTGAGTTGTGTTTGAGTTGTGAGCCTGTTAGTTTTGCACTGTTCCCAGTTCAGTTTCCTTTGTCTCGGTCATTGGTTGCCATAGTGTTTGATTTGCCCTCATGTGCCTCACCTGTGTCTAGTTAATTATTTAGTTTTGTCCCTAGAGTTTCTCTCTATGTATATATAGGGGTCGTTTACACAACACTGTTTTCAACTAAAAACAGAAATCTTTTTATGCATTTTGGTTGTTCATTTACATGACAACGGTGTTTTGGGGGCCTGAAAATGTACATTTTTGAAAATGAGTTTCAAAATGCAAGTTTTTGAAAACAACACCGTTATCGGTTCTGTGTGAATTTTTGAAAAACGTGAATTTTTGTTTCTTTACAAAATGACATCGCCAACTACTGGCCTGGCAGCAGAACACAGCGTTTTTAGTCGTTTTTGTGTGAATGGGGACCGTTTTAACAATGTGAAAAACGCAAAGGAAAAACTTTTCAATTTTTAGTTCATCGTTGTCATGTAAATGTACCCATAGTCCTCGTTTTCAGTTATTCTTTGTTAGGTTCGTTTCTGTGGTTGTTCTGCTTACCATGTTTTTGTTCCTAGATTTCTTGAAGAAGTGCTATTTGAGTTTTTTCTGATTAAAATATATACTACTTGCAAATAGATCCAGATCTTTTATTTCTGTCATTGTTTGAAACCCAATGCTGACAGTGATGATTGGTGTGCTCTAACGATTTACTTTACAATATATCTCATGAATAATTCACTGGAATTCACTAAGAATCTCTTGCTTTTCCTCCCCAAATCCTCACATCTCTTCCAGGTTTATCACACAGATGCTTAAAAATGTAATTGTCTCCCTTTTTCACTTCTAATCCCTATTAAGATTCTAATTTTTGGACCAAAACCTTCTTCACATAATAACCTAGAATACTGTCTAACACTTGATGGTTGCTCTGTTAAGTCTTCGTCATCAGTTAGGAACCTGGGTGTGCTCTTTGATACCAATCTTTCATTTGAAGGCCATGTTTCTAGCATCTGTAAAACCGCATTCTTCCATCTTAAAAACATCTCTAAACTATGACATATGCTCTCAATGAAAAATGCAGAACAGTTAGTTCATGCGTTCATGACCTCAAGGCTAGATTACTGTAACGCTTTACTGGGTGGTTATTCTGCTTGCCTGATAAATAAACTACAGCTCGTACAAAATGCAGCAGCTAGAGTTCTTACTAGAACTAGGAAGTATGACCATATTAGCCCAGTTCTGTCAACACTGCATTGGCTTCCTGTTAAACATCGTATAGATTTTAAAATCTTGCTAATTACATACAAAGCACTAAATGGTTTAGCTCCCCAGTACCTGAGCGAGATCTTAAAGCATTATAGTCCTTCACGTCTATTGCGATCTCAGAATTCAGGCCAGCTGATAATACCTAGAATATCAAAATCAACTGCAGGCAGTAGATCCTTCTCCTATTTGGCACCTAAACTCTGGAACAATCTTCCTAGCATTGTTCAGGATGCAGACACACTCTGTCAGTTTAAATCTAGACTAAAAACACATCTCTTTAACCTGGCATACACATAACACATTATCAATTTATACTTTCAAATCCGTTAAAGAATTATTAGGCTGCATAAATTAGGTCAGCCGGAACCGGGAACACTTCCTATAACACCAGATGTACTCGTTACATCAGAAGAAGAATGGCATCTACGCTAATATTAGTCTTTGTGTTTATCCTGAGGTTTACCATAGTCAACCAGATCCGGGCCGTATCCAGGTGAGACCAAGTACCTGCGCCTTGACACGACCACAACGCAGCCCTGAAGTATCAGCAGAGATTGAGTCAACTAGATCATCCATTGTGAAGACATCATCAACACGACAGCCAGTGCCACAGTTCCTCAACAAACCGACCATACCGGTGTGATGAATACGATCCTCAATTGGACACGACCACAACGCAGCCCTGAAGTATCAGCAGAGATTGAGTCAACTAGATCATCCACTGTGAAGGCCTCATCAACACGACAACCAGTGGCGCAGCTCCTCAACAACCGTCCATACCGGTGTGATGAATACAATCCTCAACTGGATGGAACTGAAATAAATACTTTGAATGTTGCGATCCTATCGGACTTATGATAGCTACCTGAATCGTAACAAAGCACTGTTCGCCAGAGGAGAACTGGCCCCCCGACTAAGCCTGGTTTCTCCCAAGGTTTTTTTCTCCATTTTAACACCTATTTGCCACTTGTTTGCCACCTGATGTCACCTGATGGGAGTTTGGTTTCCTTGCCGCTGTCGCCTTTGGCTTGCTTAGTTGGGGACACTTGACATTTGATATTCAACAGTGCTTTGAACTGCCTGCATTGACACTATTCTTTAAGAGCTGCTGTGCAGCCAAAATAATGTACCAGTTATCAATATAAAGCTGCTTTGACACAATCTACACTGTAAAAAGCGCTATATAAAAAAGGTGACTTGACTTGACTATTAACAGTGTTTACTGGATTGATTCTAAAGCAGGTAAATCTATCACAATGACAAAAAGCACTTTGAAATATCACTCAATGCTAATATTAATGAACATTTTTGATTAAAGCAACGCATGTAACATTATACAGACATACATTACTACAGTGATATTTAACGCATCCGTAATATTGCTGCAGAAAGAATCAAGCTTTGGGACTTACATCTTCTATGTTTGCCTCTACAGGGTCATCGCATTGTCTAGAGGAAATAAGAGAGAAAGAAATAGTAAAAAAAATGTACTATACAAAATCTTTATGACCTGGAAGAGCAAAAAGGAAGAAAGACAAAAGGGATAATTTCCTTAAGAAAAAAACAACTTTTGTCATTTCTTGACAGGTTTCTCAAGAACACTTGTAATGTAATAGAGTTTTTGATTGATCACATGTTGAAGGCACTACAAGAACATGATTTTATTATGTGCTTATCAATCATTTTTGAATCAATAAAACAAGACAAATCTTACTGCATCTCAGACTGTTTCTCGGAGAACACACGCACACAGAAGTCTCCGTTCTTGTGCGGTTCGAATGTGGAAGGGACGATGAGATATTCTCCAGGAGGAAGTTTAAAGCGGGTGCTGACCTCTCTCAGGTTAATAAAGGTCTCAGATCGAGCTTTCTGAGCGTGGCTCAGGAAATAGTTCTTATCCAGGTGAACTTCCTTTTGCCCATGGAACTACAATGAGGTGCAGAGGAAGAATAAACTAGATATTTACATTTTCTGAAGAAAATGTGAGTGTTTTTTGCCTGTGCAAAAGTCAATGCTACATTGCTAGAGTGGTTGCTCAGGAGTTTTGAGTGGTTTCTCAGTGGTTATTATTAACTAAAAAGTATTTTTTATCAAAATGTATTTACAATTTTTTTTTTTTCAGTTTATGCTATTTATGTTAATGCTCCACGTCTTCATTTGCAAAAATCCTATTCAGGTTTTTCCATTGTGCTCACCTGTGGAGGCACCTAGAAAGAAAGCAAAAAGAATAGGTGTATAAACAGCATCCTTCACAGGATATTTTATAAACATTGCAAAAACAAACATATAAAACATTTGTATCTTAGCAACCGCACCTCATAGATGGCATAGCCAATGGTGTGCATGTCCTCTCCAGCCTTCCTCATTTTGCGCCGGTTCTTCTGAATCAAGCCAATCACCACACTGCAGCCTACTTCATTATCATCAGGATCATCATCTTCCTCCTCTAGTTTGATCTTAAACTGAGGATTCATCCAGAAGGTGTCTGTGGAAGACAAATTATTAAGATGACAATTACAGCAACAGATTACAGTACATAATTTCTTATGTTGCATATTTGACATGGGTTTTTTTCACATACACAACCATTTAAAAGTGATTTTTTAAATGTTTCTGAAAAATCTTTTATGCTCAAACAAAAATACTAATATTTTAAATAAAATTGTAATAAAATACAGTAAAAACAGTAATATTTTGAAATATTTAAAATGACTGTTTCCTATTTGAATATATTTTAAAAGGTATTTGTTTCCTGTGATGCAAAGCTGAATTTTTAGCATCATTACTCCAGTCTTTAGTGTCACATGATCCTTCAGCAATCATTCTAAAATGCTGATTTGTTGTTCAAGAAACATTTCTTATTATTATAAATGTTAATGCTAAATAATTTTGTGGAAACCATGGTGCATTTTTTTCAGGATATTTTGATGAATAGAAAGTTCACCTGAAAAGCATTTATTTGATTATATATATATATATACACACACACACATATATACACATACACTATATTGCGAAAAGTTTTGGGACGCCTGCCTTTACGTGCACATGAACTTTAATGACATCCCATTCTTAATCCGTAGGGTTTAATATGGAGTTGGCCCAGCTTTGGCCCACCTTTTGCAGCTATAACAGCTTCAACTCTTCAGGGAAGGCTTTCCACAAGGTTTAGGATTGTGTTTATGGGAATTTTTGACCATTCTTCTAGAAGCGCATTTGTGAGGTCAGGCTCTGATGTTGGACTAGAAGGCCTGGCTCACAGTCTCCGCTCTAATTCATCCCAAAGTTGTTCTGTCGGGTTGAGGTCAGGACTGTGCAGGCCAGTCAAGTTCCTCCACACCAAACTCACTCATCCATGTCTTTATGGACCTTGTTTTGTGCACTGGTGCGCAGTCATGTTGGAACAGGAAGGGGCTATCCCCAAACTGTTCCCACAAAGTTGGGAGCATGAAATTGTTCAAAATGTCTTGGTATGCTGAAGTTTTAAGAGTTCCTTTCACTGGAACTAAGGGGCCAAGCCCAACCCCTGAAAAACAACCCCACACCATAATCCCCCCTCCACCAAACTTTACACTTGGCACAATGCAGTCAGGAAAGTACCGTTCTCCTGGCAACCGCCAAACCCAGACTTGTCCATCGGATTGCCAGACAGAGAAGCATGATTTGTCACTCCAGAGAACACATCTCCACTGCTCTAGAGTCCAGTGGCAACGTTCTTTACACCACTGCATCCGACGCTTTGCATTGCACTTGTGATGTAAGGCTTGGATGCAGCTGCTCAGCCATGGAAACCCATTCCATGAAGCTCTCTACACATTGTTCTTAAGCTAATCTGAAGGCCACACGAAGTTTGGAGGTCTGTAGCTATTGACTCTGCAGAAAGTTGGCGACTTGTGCACTGTGTGCCTCAGCATGCTCTGACCCCGCTCTGTGATTTTACGTGGCCTACCACTTCGTGGCTAATTTGCTGTGTTCCCAATTGCTTCCACTTTGTTATAATACCACTAACAGTTGACCGTGGAATATTTAGTAGTGAGGAAATTTCATGAATGGACTTATTGCACAGGTGACAACCTATCACAGTACCATGCTTGAATTCACTGAGCTCCTGAGAGTGACCCATTCTTTCACAAATGTTTGTCTGCATGCCTAGGTGCTTGATTTTATACACCTGTGGCCATAGAAGTAATCGGAAAACCTGAATTCAATTATTTGGTGGGGTGTCTTATAGTGAGATTATAAATATATATATATATATATATATATATATATATATATATATATATTATTTATTTATTTTTTTTTTGTAAAAAGTAAAAGTCTTCACTGTCACATTTAATCTGTTGAATTCATCCTTAATGAATAAAAAACATGCTACACTGTACTACTACTCATTCTCCAGTGTTTCACTGACAGTCCCCACCCAAACTCAGCCATCCGCTTGTTAAGTCATGACGTAAGGAATGATCATTTCGTGGTCCAAGTCTCTACTTGTTTCACTTGAGAATACTATCTTAAAGGATTAGTCCACTTTTAAATACACTTTTCCTGATAAATTTACTCACCCCCATGTCATCCAAGATGTTTATGTCTTTCTTTCGTCAGTCGAAAAGAAATGAAGGTTTTTGAGAAAAACATTCCAGGATTATTCTCCTTACAGTGGATTTCAATGGCTACCAACAGGTTGAAGGTCAAAATTACAGTTTCAGTGCAGCTTCAAGGGCTTTAAACGATACCAGATGAGTAATAAGGGTCTTATCTAGCGAATCGACCGGTCATTTTCGAAAAAAATACAACCGTTTATGATTTATAAACAAAATATCGCCTTGAACGTGCTTTCCGCTTCCGCATTCTTCATAACGCTTACGCTGAATGCCCTACGCCTTCCCTATTCAAGTTACGGAAAAAAACGAAACTGGCGCCGCGTTCGTTCCGTAAGTAGAATAGGGAAGGCGTAGAACATTCAGCGTAAGCGTTATGAAGAATGCGGAAGCGGAAAGTACATTCAAGGCGATATTTTGTTTATAAAGCATAAATGATTTTTTTTCGAAAATGACCGATCGATTCGCTAGATAAGACCCTTATTACTCATCTGGTATCGTTTAAAGCCCTTGAAGCTGCACTGAAACTGTCATTTTGACCTTCAATCTGTTGGTAGCCATTGAAATCCACTGTAAGGAGAAAAATCCTGGAATGTTTTCCTCAAAAACCTTAATTTCTTTTCGACTGACGAAAGAAAGACATGAACATCTTGGATGACATGGGGGTGAGTAAATTTATCAGGAAAAGTGTATTTAAAAGTGGACTAATCCTTTAACAGCCATTCATGAGTACTATTTATTCATATTACACATTTAAGTTAAATATTTAAAAACTATTGTGCACACTACAGTCTCCGTGCTCACGGGTGTCCCAGACACTAATATTTTAATAATTTAAAAATGATGAATCACCGTCTGGCCATCTGGGATTTCAGTATGGAGATAAAGGTTAGGATTTTAATTTTTCGGTAGTAGTACATCACATCATGAGTGTATTTTAGCACTGTTTGTTGTTTTCTTGGGGCATCTGGTAGAGTGTTTGGACCCGGAAGGGGACTTAACAAGTGGTTTGGTAGAGTTGATGTTGTTATGCCACGCCCACTTAAACAGACTGCAATTCCTTTTGGTGCCAGTAGTGGTAGAGAAATTAGTCTTCATCTTTAAGGTCAAATAAATATAAACATGCTTACATGGATGGTTCCTGCAGCCACCAGCAGTAGAGCCTCTTCTCCAGGTGCCATCGAATTTACATGTACTCCAGTGTTTGACAGAGTCCGAGTTCAGTGTGTCTGGCGTCAGAGTGCAGACCTCTAGGCGGGAATATTGCCTCACAAAATCTGAGAATGACATCCTGCACAAGTGCAAACTGGAAGTGAATAAACCGAGCCAAGAAAAGCTTTGGTGATGTGGGTTGATTGAATTTGATTTTACCAGAACTCTCCATCTTCTGCCTTCACATTCTCACGTTCAGATGGATCGACAGCGCTCCACTCGGAAGAGCTAAAATACAGGGTACATAGATATATAATAATAAGTAATAAGGTTAAGAAATATTGTGAATATACTACTGTATAATGCTACAAATGCTCGATTTCAAGCTCATACAACAATATAACATAGATTTTAATAAACTAACAAGTTATTTTGAATTCTGTAATTAAATTGTTGGGTCTTACTTGTCACTCCAGGCCCCCGTCCATTCCACCTGACCCCAAGGATTACGAACTCTGACCAGCTTCTCTTTTCGACCTCGGTAATTTACCTGACAAAATTGTACATACATTATACATATAAAACTTACAAGGTAAAATGCTACTTTTACTATATGTCTTCTTTCACTGAGCAAATGCACAGGAAAAAGTCTGAATTTAGTCTAATCCAAGGCTTTATCGGAACAGTAATGTCAAAGCACTCAGATAAATAACCTCAATTGCCCCAGTAAGTGAGTAAGCATGTCCTTTCACAAGCTTCTGATAAGTGATGGCCTCAGAGTCTGCTGCACTGGTGATCTGTAGGAACAAAGAACTGGTAATAAAAGCACTATTTCACTGCATCTTTTTAAAAAGGATTTTCACTCTTGGGTAAACAATTCCTTTAACATCTTTAGGTGTGCTGAAGACCTCATACATCTATGGAGCATCCCAACAGAGCTCCAGAGTCCAGGGCCTTCCTGATGATTTGGAACATGTTGGATGGTGCGCTTTTCAACTCGTACATTTCTGCAATCCCACCGGTGAAATCCTCAAAACCTTCAGTTGTAGAACCTCCAGAGAGAGCTTCATAACACCCATTTACTCTGAATGACAGAACACAGTGTCACTCTAACAGAAAGTGTGCGAAAAGAGTTAGGGCTTGGCGATAAAACGATAATTATCGCAATATATTTTCCTTCAACAAAATCCTTTACATTTTCCTTGACATCTACATCCCAACTCAAGCTATTGTCAAATGTGCTTTTCCAAGAGACAAAACATATAATATTAATGTGTGAAATGTTCACCTGTTTGGCAAGTGTTTCTGATAAAACCACATTTAAAGAATTGTGAAAAAAAATGTATTATGGTTTCCACAAAAAATATTAAGCAGCACAACCATTTTCAATATTGAGAATGTTTCTTCAGCACCAAATTCAGCATATTAGAATGATTTCTGAAGGATCATGTGACACTGAAGACTGGAGTAATGATGCTGAAAATTCAGCTTTGCCATCACAGGAATAAATTACATTTTTTTAAAAATATTAAAATATAAACTTTTTTATATTAAAAAAAAAAATGATTAAAGTAGAAAAACAATATCACTGTTTTTACTTTATAATTTTATCAAATAATTATCTTGGTGAGCATAAGAAACTTTTAAAATATTTCTTTAAAAAAAAAAAAAACCTTTTAAATAACTTAATAATTTTAATAGACTACTTAAAATAAAAAAATAAAATAGAAAGCTAGACTGCAACTTTGACTGTTATGACACAAGAGAAACACATCCCAAACCCAACAAAAGGAAGATTATATGACTCACTTTGCATAGGCCTTCTCCAGCAGGGCGCTCCAGAACTCAGAGCCTGTGGCGGAATGAACAAACAGCAGTTCTCCATCTCTAGTGGGCAATCGATCATCCACAACCACATCCACCCATTCCCCATACTGCCACAACTGCAACCATCAAAACAAATGTACTTAAATTATGAAAGAATTCACAGCAGATTAGAATTAAATACAACCTCATAACACACAGAACCAAGAGCCAAAGTTCAGAGTAAATGAGTCAACGTCCTGTGAATCATCTCTGGCATCACTTTCAGTTATGATCTGGGAATGATTTAAACGCTTTAATACTGTATTATTAAACTCAGTGGCATAGCAAAAAAGTGGAATTTAAGAATACAGAAAGGCTGAGCACATACAGGAACTGAGCACACACTTCCTCTGGGATCAATGCTGTCCGTCTATTATGAGTCAGTTTAACTTCCTGTTCTGACAAAAACACGCCACCATTCCAACCCATAAAACTGAGCCAATCTGAGTTACCAACACCTAGAAACCAACTAGAACACCCCTGGCAACACCCAAGCAACCTCCCAGAACACCATAGCAACTATTTAGCAACCACTCAACATCTTATCAACATCCTAGCCAGACTTAATTCCTTAAAACTTCAACATATTTCTCTTTAAGTTCAACTTCAACATACTTTCATATTTGCCTTGTTTACCTGAAAGTGGAAAATTCCAGCATAGTCTTGTCCAAAGCCCTGGTTGGATGGTACGACACGAGCCAAAACCTCATCATTAAGGGTTAGTGACGCAATGGCCGCTAAGAGCCAGCAATCACCTGCAGAAAGAAAACATAGTTGTAGCTTTGGAGGTTTTACAAGCTTTACCAAAATTAACAGCTGCAAAGGTATTATAAATGTTAAAGGGACAGTTCACCCAAAAATGTAAATTCTGTCATCATTTACTCACCCTCAAGTTGTTCCAAACCTGCATGAATTTCTTACACAAAAGAAGATATTTTGAAGAATATGGGTAACCAAACAGTTGATGGGACCCATTGTAGTGTTGTCACAATACTGGAATTTCCAACTTCGAAACAATACCTTGAAAAATATTAGCCACGTTTACATGTACACTTTTTTGTCATTCTGATTAAAATCATTCCGATTGAAAGATTGAGACGTTATCTAATCCGATATGGTGTTTACATGTGCCGGTGTTGTGCCGAATTTCAACTCCCTGCCAAATTATTACCCCCTCGTTGAAGTCGCTATCTGATTGCCTAATCCTAACCCCACCCCTAATCCTAACCCCTCCCCCACACCTAATCCTAAACCTACCAATACTAGGAGGGTAATAATTTGGCAGGGGTAGAAATTCGGCACCACATCGGCGCTTTCAATCGGAATGACTTTATGACATGTGCATATTAGCTTTTGTCCTGTTTGCCGCTTGTATTCCTGTCAGCATGGAGCTCCATTATTTCTTACGCACGCTATTTTTATGTAAAGTGTTGCTCTTGATCAAGCAGATGTGGATGAAGGTCCGTAGTAATGATAAACTGAGTTCCTTCAGTGTATTTAATAAATGTTTTGTTTTAGTTTTACTCCACTTTAATTTTGCCACCGCAATTATGCATTCTGACAACCCCCGACCTCTTTACCTGATGACATAGCTAGACGCAAAGTAATCGGTTTAACTCATGGCAGAATTTTTATTTTGTTTGGTTTATAGAATGGTTTATCTCAGCCCTCTCAAACCGATTACAATTTCATTCTGTTTGGGCATTTTTATTCCGATTGAGGTGTTTATATGGAACATTTTCATTCAGATTGGACTTTAAACCGATTACAATGCTCCATGTAAACACACCTATTGATATTAGATTTTTGATACCATGGTGAAAACTGATCATACAGATAATTAGTTATTATCTGGGTTATTATTAGGCTGCTGTCACTTTAAGGGCTTATGCACAGATCCCAATATAATGTCACACAACATGTGTTTCCTCTCAACTATTTATGCTCCTCAACTGACTGCATTTACCTAAAATACTCGCAAGTGGGGCATTTTCACATAATTTTGTAAACTTAATGTGTTTGACCATTTAAGTGCAATAAGCCATGAAAAACAAGTCAATTTGGTACTCACAAGCTGTTTGAGATGCAGCTTTATGTGCGCTCCACTTATAGATATAGATCAGTGGTGCACTCGCTTTTGATGCAAGCGTGTTCCTGCAGGAATGACTAAAATTATGCAAAAGACAAGCACTATTCAAACGGAGCGAATGAAAGGAGGCGGATGTGTGTCAATTCGCCGTTGGAGGAGTAGGGTATTCCTACAATACCAGAGGCTGCAGTTTCAAGACCGCATTTCTAAGACTGCGTTTTTAGGACCCTAGGGTTTTTTTTTTTTATATGTATTATTAGTTAATACAAACCCGATTCCAAAAAAGTTGGGACACTATACAAATTGTGAATAAAAACAGAATGCAATGATGTGGAAGTTTCAAATTTCAATATTTTATTCAGAATACAACAGATGACATATCAAAGGTTTAAACTGAGAAAATGTATCATTTTAAGGGAAAAATAAGTTGATTTTAAATTTCATGGCATCAACACATCTCAAAAAAGTTGGGACAAGGCCATGTTTACCACTTTATGGCATCCCCTCTTCTTTTTATAACAGTCTGCAAATGTCTGGGGACTGAGGAGACAAGTTGCTCAAGTTTAGGAATAGGAATGTTGTCCCATTCTTGTCTAATACAGGCTTCTAGTTGCTCAACTGTCTTAGGTCTTCTTTGTTGCATCTTCCTCTTTATGATGCGCCAAATGTTTTCTTTGGGTGAAAGATCTGGACTGCAGGCTGGCCATTTCAGTACCCGGATCCTTCTTCTACGCAGCCATGATGTTGTAATTGATGCAGTATGTGGTCTGGCATTGTCATGTTGGAAAATGCAAGGTCTTCCCTGAAAGAGACGACGTCTGGATGGGAGCATATTTTGTTCTAGAAACTTGGATATACCTTTCAGCATTGATGGTGCCTTTCCAGATGTGTAAGCTGCCCATGCCACACTCACTCATGCAACCCCATACCATCAGAGATGCAGGATTCTTAACTGAGCGCTGTTAACAACTTGGGTTGTCCTTGTCCTCTTTAGTCCGGATGACATGGCGTCCCAGTTTTCCAAGAAGAACTTCAAACTTTGATTCGTCTGACCACAGAACAGTTTTCCACTTTGCCACAGTCCATTTTAAATGAGCCTTGGCCCAGAGAAAACGCCTGCGCTTCTGGATCATGTTTAGATATGGCTTCTTTTTCGAATGGCACGGTGGATTGTGTTCACTGACAATGTTTTCTGGAAGTATTCCTGAGCCCATGTTGTGATTTCCATTACAGTAGCATTCCTGCATGTGATGCAGTGCCGTCTAAGGGCCCGAAGATCACGGGCATCCAGTATGGTTTTCCAACCTTGACCCTTACGCACAGAGATTGTTCCAGATTCTCTGAATCTTTGGATGATATTATGCACTGTAGATGATGATAACTTCAAACTCTTTGGAATTTTTCTCTGAGAAACTCCTTTCTGATATTGCGCCACTATTTTTCGCCGCAGCATTGGGGGAATTGGTGATCCTCTGCCCATCTTCACTTCTGAGAGACACTGCCACTCTGAGAGGCTCTTTTTATACCCAATCATGTTACCAATTGACCTAATAAGTTGCAAATTGGTCCTCCAGCTGTTCCTTATATGTATATTTAACTTTTCCGGCCTCTTATTGCTACCTGTCCCAACTTTTTTGGAATATGTAGCTCTCATGAAATCCAAAATGAACCAATATTTGGCATGACATTTTGAAATGTCTCCCTTTCAAAATTTGATATGTTATCTTTATTGTATTGTGAATAAAATATACGTTTATGAGATTTGTAAATTATTGCATTCCTTTTTTATTCACAATTTGTACAGTGTCCCAACTTTTTTGGAATCAGGTTTGTACAATTTTATACCACTTAATTCTGTATTTATTTTATTGTTATATTCAGGAATTATTTAGTTGTTTAATTGTATAAATTTAATTGATATTGTCCTAACCAACTCCTAACCCTAAACATTAGCATTTAACCTAATTTGTTTCAAAATATGAGCAATATTCTGGTTTTAAATGAAGTTTTCTTGGAAAGAGATTATTTCCTGTGTTCATTAGCTGTAGCACGGTGCTTACTGTCTGATGTGTGACACACTTAAAGTGTAGGAAACGGTAAAAATTGTGCTACAAACTAATGTGTTTATTAGTACGTTAATAAACTAAAATAATTTGAAAACAAAATAATACATTTAAAAGCTAAATAATAACTGTAGACTGCTGACACTTAAATGAATAATTTCCATGGGTCTAGTCTTTGCATCTGTTTTAAATTTGAATCAGGTATCCTCTGTTGGAGTAGCATTGGCTAGGTGGCGCTATCACAAAAAACTAGGGTCCTAGAAATGTGGTCCTGAAAACCTCTGGTATTGAATTTGCCATCGGAGAGAAGAGAGAGTGAGAACATGCAGCTGGTATCTGTGTATTGATACTGCAGAAAAGGAGTATTGGAACCTTTTCAGATATTTCAGACATATCGATATTTTTGACAACACTACCCCATTGACTTCCATAGTATGAAAAAAAAAAAAATACTATGGAAGTCAGTGGGGCCCATCAACTGTTTGGTTACCCATATTCTTTAAAATATCTTTCTTTTGTGTTCAGCAGAAGAAATTCATACAGGTTTGGAACAGCTTGAGGGTGAGTCAATGATGTCAAAATGTTCATTTTTGGGTGAACTATCCCTTTAAGACTTCACTTCCCACATGCTCAATTGCAAGCGCTGAGATTCTATCCCCCGGCAGTTTGTTGTAGGCCTACACAGTTTGTCCTGCCCAAATATTCTTTGCATTCCACAATCTTCACAAAGACGACTCAGTTTAGCTGGCTGCCTCTAAATAAATCGCCTTTCAGATTCTTCCCCAACATGTCAGCTGATTAGGCTTCAAAATGCCTATAACTCACTGGGCTGAAAAAACAGTTTCCTGTTCAGTAGTATGAATCATCTTTCATACAGCTATGACAACATGTTCCTAGTGATACTACCATGAACAACAACACTGCAAGTGCTACTATAGTAACAGTTAAACTAACAGGCTTACTGGTGAGTTTCCTCAACCACTATCAAAACTATTTTAGCACTATTTCCTGTTCTTAAAGAATGAAACCAGTGCTATGCATTTCATTTCATGCATTAATTTATGATTAGGAGTGTTTAGCGAGGCTACAGGTATTGCATGACCCTTTAATTAAAACTATGCATAATAATGAGATAACTTAAACTAACTAACGAATAAAGTACTAAAAAAATACAATAAATAAAACTTGAACTAATAAATAATAACAATTTATTTTGTAAAGACATTGATATGCAGCCAAAAACACAAAAATAATAGGTAATTAAAGTCAAATCTTTAAAACATGTCTATAAAAATATAAAAAACTTCCATCCACACTTCATTTAAAAACAAAATACAAAAAAGATGAAATCAAAAATTTTGTGCACCTACTACTAGCACATACGCAGAGTCAGATGTAATATAATAAGCAGACTTGTGAGGCAGAGGTTACAGGAATTGTTCCCTGTGTTATGCAATTATGCATATCACACCCCACTAAATGAACACAGACAGATTTCTCATGGCTCAACAGATTAATTGCAAGTAAAACAAAAAGAAACATGGGAGTTGAAAACATCAGTGGCTGGGATTTCACTCAAAAATTGCACAAAGACTACTCTGTTGTCTGAGTAACTTCTGGGTCTCACTTATTAGACAACAGTGCAATATTAAAGGGGAACAGAAAACTCAAAAACGTGGGTGTGCTTCTTAAAATATTTCCACATTTAGAGGGGATTTCCCAAAAAAATAAAAAGAATAAGGCAATTCCAAGACAGCTTCATAAAATGCAAGGCACATTTGGTCGGTCTTTCATGCTCCTTTGGTCAATCTGTCATTCCTCATGAACACCTTTTGGACTGTTAGAATTGCACATAGCAGTGACGTTTACTTACCTAAACCTCCTTGGCAAATATCTGTTCTTGTAGCTCCTCCAACAATAAACTCAGGACTGGAGGTCAGTTCCTGAAGAAGTAGTGCAGAAGCATTGACATGAAGTTTTCCAAAAATGTTAAAGGGGTCATGAACTGCATTGGTTTATTGTTTTATAATGTTTCCTGGGGTGCACTTATAATGTTAGTATGCTATTTACATCCAAAATGGTCATAATTTATAAATAAAAGGCATTTTCCTACCCTGATTTTAGCCCTCTGATTTGAACGCTCTGTTTTAAGGGGCGTGTCTGCTGTGAGACTTCAGTGTAAACGCCCACTGCTGTGATTGGCTAACATCTTTGCATATGAAAATATCCAAGTATTACTCTCTCTTTTAGCATGTTTTTACTATTACAGCTCTCAAGGTTTACTAATCGTGAAAAGTGTTGCATTATATTTAGATCGAAGCATGAAAGGTTGCAGAGATGAACACTGTGTAGCCGATCACAGACATGTTGAGCGCATGAAAGCAGTGATCTCGTCAAATGCTTTCATCTCCACTAACAGTGCAAATGTGATATAACCTAAAGATTCGTTGAATAAAACGGGAGTTTTGCGTGTCATGATAAACTTGCGCTGTTTGATTGACAGCTTCAGCACGCACTGCTCCAACGATTGCAAAGGGAGCTTTCTTTGATCGCTTTCTTTATATAATTTAATCACCGTTAAATAACAGATTATTTTCATCCTACTAAGAGAAACAACACAAGTTGACGTTTAGTCACGGGTTTGATTTACTGACACACAGACAAAGAACATCTGACTGTACATGAATCATTAATATCAGATCAGGCATTAGAATTAATACAGTTACTTACATGTTGTTGCATTACTGTCGAGTCCAGGCACTGCACAATATTTTGTAATCCTCAACGGCATGTTTATTACTTGATAGCTCGATCTGGTTTAGCACCACATATAGGCCTATGTTACTAGACTACATATTCTATTGCATGTCACGCAATCACGGCGTTGATCTTCTTCTGCGGAGGCGGTGCTTTCTGCCCCTAGATCCCCACTTTGAAAAACCTGTCGTTTGCTGGGTCTGGTTTCAATAAAAGCTTTTATTGGACTAACAAGGAAGTTTTCAGCTCTGAAACTTACAGGATATTCTTATAGTATGATGACCTCTAATATGTCAAAGGCTCAAGGAAAATTTGATTTCTCAGTTCATCACCCCTTTAAAATGTTCCCTTTCCATTCAAATACTCATGAGATGAGTCATGTGTTGGCATTTTTATCCTATTACAGTTTATAAGCTTCAAGCCACAATGACAAGATAGATAGATAGAATTTTACCTTGATATAAGATGCACTACTATGGTAAAACTACATTGATGTTGATTTGACAGGACTCACCCCAGGTCTTTTCCACACAACACCTCTGGTTTTTGGCGACCGTGGACCGAGTTCGTTGAAGCCCAGAGATTCGGGAGCGGCTGGGAACGTTGTATCACAGAACAGCTCCCCGCGGCTAAGACACTCACTTCTCAGACCCTCAAAGTTTTGGTTCAGGTACTTCACCGCATTGGTGTTCGTCCCAAAGCCAGCCGCCAGGGCTCTCTTTTTGGCGAGTGTGGATGCCACGCCGGACATTTTCTAACTTTTCCCTCTGTGCTTCTCTGCAGCTGCAAAGTGTGAGAGTCAAAAATGCTCTTACGCCCTCACCCACTCCTCCTTCTAGGACAGGCGTGGTCCTAAGCCTGTAATTTTAGGGGCCGTTCACACACGCACTGGGAGATTTCTGCGTTCTTTTTGCATTCAAAACTGCTGAAAAGTAGCAGAACGTCTCGAGGCGTTTTCAAAGCTGAGCTTTTTCACGCGTTTATACAGGAAGCGTTCTTGCATTTCGTCTGCACATTTTTTTTATTTATTTTGTTTATACCTCAGACTGTCTTGCTGGGGGAATAAAACTTTTTTTGGTCTCCCGCTCTGGTCAAGCCGGTCTGTTGGCTGATTTTACAAGGTTTTAGGCACTTTTTAGCTGTTCAGGCTGCTAGTATTTTCAGTGGGGTAGGTTTCAGGGAAATCGGCCTGGTAACGGTGCCAGGTATTTGATTCTTCAGCGGTCAGTCATTTGCCGTCGATCAAGCTATTTGTTGATTTATTTATTTATTTATTAGTTTTGGTTCTTCTGCACTTTGGATTAATGGCTTAACTTTTGATCAGACATCTTCGCTTTCATTAAAACCTATAGGTTATTTGAATGAAATCATTGATTTTATGGTGTTTCTATTATTACATATATTTAATTAAAATATGGGCAATCAATTAAATATTGTAAATAATGTAAATATTGTAATAATATCTACAGGCATATGAATAATGTAAATATTCATATGCCTGTAGATAAGGCGCTAGGGGTGGGCTAAGGTGGCTGGAGCCCCGAATGTTTTCCCAAAAGCCCCGAATCTTTCAGGTTTGAGGATTCTTAATAGTGCTCTCTAAATATATTTTTTCTAAATATATCTCTCTATTAAAATATGTTAAACAGTCCAATACCGCTTTTCTACAGTATTCATCATAAGTATCCATACACCGGCAGCGCTTTCTCCATCTTCTCTCCGACAGCGCGTTCACGCACACCGCAGATGTACAGAGCCACGCCTCCTGTCACTCACTCAGAGCAGCGGCAGGCCTCGAGACGCTCGTTCGGTCCGGTTGAAGGCTTTTTGTTATGATATAACAACTAATATGACAACTTTAGCACATTTGTCAGCTAAACATATATTCAGTGTTTACCATTAATGACCCTGTGCCGCCGCCACCGTTTCATAATGAACTGAAAATTTAAAACATAGGCTACTACGTTGTATATACCAACGAACTAAAATCGGAACCGTGATAAGGCTTTGTGCCTTTATAAAACAGCAAAATACAGTGATTAAGTATATATACAGTCTGTCTGTGCTGCGTGTTTTAAAGAGAAGTGCGCACTTTTGCTCACGCGATCAGCTGGTGATCTGGTGATCAAAATAAAAGCTCAAGGATTTATCTTAGAGATTAGTACAAAAGTGTTATAATTTCCCAATACTGTTTTGTAAAGTAAGTAACTAATAAAAATTGTCATTTATTTTAGAGTGCATTTGTTACAATATATGGAAATTACTGTCATGAATAATTATATAGCCTAGTATTAAAACATTATTATATTGTTATATTGTAATAATTGTTTGGCATCCTATACAATGTAGACTGAGACACTATATCACAACTAAAAAGATGTTTGAACCCTTTTTAATGTCCAGGTACAAGTCAACGCTGTTTCTTTGTTCCATTTACACACTGTATGGGCTTAAGCTCTCAGATTTGAGCTCTCAAAGTGCCCCAGATTGATGCATTTAACCTTAAAATGTACACAATTTTCTTCCGGGGGGGCATGCCCCCGGACCCCCCTAGAGTAGATACACCCAGTAAAGATTTAAAAAATAACAGTGCCAAATAATGTACATTTTTTCAACAAGAATACTACTACAGAAGCTCGTTTTATGTCAGTAAAACTGTTAACAGAAAATTATGTCATTGGTCAAATATAGATTTGGGCTAAGCCCCGAATGTTTACAATGTCTGGCTCCGCCCTCTTTTACTGGGATTCTGCTTTGTCTGTCATCATTTATTCAATTATTCAATTGATTTAGTATTTTACATTAATGACACTTTGAAAAATATATAAATATTAATATTAGGTATTTTGTGTAGCCTAACAACTAAATTAGCAAATGTTTTTATTTATTTCCTGTAATAACACATTGGTTGATGCACCAATGTGTTATTAATATAATGATGCATCATTATCCTGCACATAAACTTAAAAGTAAATACACATTGTTTTTAAGGGGGGCATCTTCTCCCATGCTTATTGTATTGGACTAAAATACATTGTTTTTCTTGCTAAGCTTTAAGATACTGGTTGAATTATATATTAAAAAATCACCTTAAATTAATATTTCATGTCCTCGCATTATTTATTTGGTGAGTAGCCGCGTAATAAAGCTGGATAATCTCATTTTCGCATCATCTTTTACATATTTGAGCGCACACTGTTTTTTTTTTTTTTTGTGACCAATCAGAATAAAGTATTCCGGAGCATTTACGGCCTAATGAAATCCTGCATATGGTTCTCCTAAACTCTGTGCAGATCTTCCTATTCTGCTCCAGTTCCCCATCACAGGGCTGTAGATAGATCTGCATTCTCATGATGAACTGCTGCTGCCCTCTTGTGTTCTTTACACAATACACTACAAACAACCATCTCATCAAACATACATTGTTCATTAAAACAAGAGCATTTATAGATTAAATACTTCATCCAAACATAAAAACCTTAAACTTCCATGCACTGTAAAATTAAGTAGTGTATATTAAATCTAATATATTTATGCATTTAATAATAACATAGATAAATCAGCCTGACGTTTTGGCCAACATTCTATAATAGCTAAAAATTGTATAGCAGTGGTACATAAGAAATTATAATAATCATATGTCTACTAGAGGAAAAGGATAGTTCTGTAAGCAGCAAGCGTTAAGAATATTGAACTCATTTAAAATAAACATTTTAGTGCCGTCTGGTGTTTCTCCATTTGGAATACAAGTCTTTGATCTATATAAAGTTACATCACATACTTGATTAAAGTCTTTTTATTGCTCGTCCAAGTACTAGGCCATATTTTCCCTCTTCCTTCCATTCATTTAAAAGCATGTCCAGCAGAGGGAAGTAGAGTGTCAAGCCTGAGGCAGTGAAGCCATTTAACGTGTCCCTGAGGCAAACTGATTTGTTCAGTGTGGTAACAAAGCCGCTTTAATAATTACCATCTCTGGTGGTATTGGATACTGGTAACTAAGTAACTCTCTTTTACTTCATAAATCACTCTTCTGAGATTTGAATTTTTAGGCTTTAGATTGGTGTAACAAATCTTTAAGCGGATGCAATAAAATATGTAAAAATATCTAAAAGTATAATAAAATATATGCCTACACTACATATGTTTTATTAAATGCCTTAATTTTATGATCGGTCACGTGACACAATCAGAACCAATAGGTCGAGAATGTCTGAAGCAAACATAACAAGGCGCCATTTTTAAATGAACAAAAACGGCAACCTGCCAGAAGACGAAGAACAAAATCGCGTTTAACTTAACTACTCGAACAAATATGCAAAATCGTTTAAATTTTGATCTTTTCCCTCACACAACGCGGATTACTCTTTGTGGTGATTTGTTTCATAGCTTGGTAGTATAAATTATCCACTTTTACTGGATTAAATTCTCAGAAGCCTTGCTGAAATAATAACACTAGGGCAGGGGTGTCCAAACTCGGCTTTGGAGGGCCACTGTCCTGTAGAGTTTAGCTCCAATTTAACACAACACACCTGCCTGGAAGCTTCCTGTATGACTAAAAACCTTGATTAGCTGGTTCGGGTGTGTTTAATTGGGGTTGGAGCTAAACTCTGCAGGACAGTGGCCCTCCAGGAGGAGGATTGAACACCCCTGCACTAGGGTGAGTAAATGATCACCTAGTGATGTGATGAAGTCCACATGATGGACTTCAGCAAAACAGGTGAATCCGGAAAAAATTTCTATAGAAAAGAATAGAATAGAATAGAATAGAATAGAATAGAATAGAATAGAATAGAAAATGACAAAAGGGGACCCATTTGCCCTTACAATCAGGGTGCGACTTATCGAGGGGTTTGCAAGAGTTTCGCCGCTTGAGATCTTTCCATTCCTGCATTGAACTGTAGGCTATATCAATAAAACACTTCACTGTAATTTTGCACGACACAAATACATAAATTTATATATATATATATCACAATAATTAGTGTTTTTGTGAATCATCTTTGATACAATTCACAGTTAGCTACTGGCAGAAATTCATTTTAAAAGTCGCCCCCTCTGAAAGTCATTGAATAATTCTCACCCTGGTTATAAAATTATAATAAAATAACATAATATAATATAGCAAATAAGATGTACACAAACTTTACTACATTTTTCTTTTTTTTTTTTTTTTACAAAGAAGCATTGGATTATATATTAGCTACATTATATTATTAAAAATTGTTTTATCAATTATATATTATTATATAATATAATGACATTATTGTATTATATTATTATAATACACTTATATAATAGCCTTTATATTATATAATATATAATTATAATATATGATTACATTTGTTTAATCAAGAAAACAAAATATCTGGACATTTATATGATAAGAGATGAATGATCATTTTACTGTTGAAATACAGTGATATGCAAAATGACATTTCTAGTAAGCTTCATTTGAAGATGATAAATGACACTCGACGATGCTGCTCAGTCATGCAGCGTTCAACTTGTTTTAAACTTGAAACCGCAACATGATGATGCGAGAGAGAGAGAGAGAGAGAGAGAGAGAGAGAGAGAGAGAGAGAGAGCACGCGCAGGGAGGGTAAGCGCGCGGAGCATCAGCATCAGCACTCTCACAGCAGCAGATCAGCGGTTGGTTGGTCGGTCGGTCGGTTGTAAAGAGCGCACGGGCCGGACTGATCAGGAGGAGGAAGCAGGTAAGAGCGCTGATTCTCTGACTTACTCTGGAAAACTGCTGACAAGTTTATATAACCGCTAATTTTGTTGATAATATTACTTACTTATCACTTAGACATGTTAGAAAATTAGACAACAGTGATGCAACTAATCTTAATCCATGCTGTCAGTTGGCCATTGAGTTTGTATGTGTTGTGTTCTATAATGTTTCATTAATGTGTTTTATTAGCTTTTATTATATGGGTTTATGTTGTTTTTTTTTTTTAACCTTTGAATGTTTATTAGTTTTTTGCGTAAGTGTTGCGCGTATCGGGTAGCGGTGCGCGATCCTGCTGCGCGTGTCGTTATTTATTCATATGTCATGCGAGCTCATGAGGGTGAACTAGCGTGTTGCCATGAGCGCACGAGAAGCTCGTGAGGGGTTTCACCCCCGGGAACTTATAGAAGAACCAAATAAAACAGCGTGTCAGCTGATAACCGCATTTAATGTGATATGACTGATGGTGGCACTGATGAAAGAGGAATGGCTGGCATACCATTAGTGACATCAAGAGTGTATAATGCTGGGTGGTGGCAGGAGGTAAAGGTGATGTATATTATCAACATGCATATGGACTTCCAGATGGACAGCAGATCTGATAACCTGTGCATGCATAAGCACTCAAGAGTGATCCACTCCAGAGGGCTTGTTTCAATTTGCTTATTTGTTTGTCCCCCATCATGCTCTTACGAAGGTCTGACATTATGAAGTGCGTATAGTTGTCTCTTTTTTTTTTTTGCCTTACATAGCTATAAATAAACTGCTTTGAGCTGTGATGAGATACTGTATACCACACTGACTCTGTACATTTGAGATTGTTCACCTTTTGGTCCCTTTTGGTTCTGGTGTACTCAGTGAACTTATTGATTACAAAGACATAGTTCTCCAGTTCTCCATTTTTTAGACTTGCCTTTCAACTGTTGATCAGTTTGGGAACATTGGAACAACTTTCATATAAAAAGCATGAGCTCTGTTCCAAAACTTGTGAGCTGCATTTTAAAGCATCATAGGTGCATTCAAGATGAAGGCTTTTCAAAAGGTTCATAATATAACTTTTTTTTAGGGCATTTTACGGCAGCATTATGCAATCTGTGCTGAGAAGGCAATCCCACAATGCATCAGTGAAGGTATATATATACAAACCCGATTCCAAAAAAGTTGGGACACTGTACAAATTGTGAATAAAAACAGAATGCAATGATGTGGAAGTTTCAAATTTCAATATTTTATTCAGAATACAACATAGATGACAGATCAAATGTTTAAACTGAGAAAATATATCATTTTAAGGGAAAAATAAGTTGATTTTAAATTTCATGGCATCAACACATCTCAAAAAAGTTGGGACAAGGCCATGTTTACCACTGTGTGGCATCCCCCCTTCTTTTTATAACAGTCTGCAAACGTCTAGGGACTGAGGAGACAAGTTGCTCAAGTTTACGAATAGGAACGTTGTCCCATTCTTGTCTAATACAGGCTTCTAGTTGCTCAACTGTCTTAGGTCTTCTTTGTCGCATCTTCCTCTTTATGATGTGCCAAATGTTTTCTATGGGTGAAAGATCTGGACTGCAGGCTGGCCATTTCAGTACCCGGATCCTTCTTCTACACAGCCATGATGTTGTAATTGATGCAGTATGTGGTCTGGCATTGTCATGTTGGAAAATGCAAGGTCTTCCCTGAAAGAGACAACGTCTGGATGGGAGCATATTTTGTTCTAGAAACTTGGATATACCTTTCAGCATTGATGGTGCCTTTCCAGATGTGTAAGCTGCCCATGCCACACGCACTCATGCAATCCCATACCATCAGAGATGCAGGCTTCTGAACTGAGCGCAGATAACAACTTGGGTTGTCCTTGTCCTCTTTAGTCCGGATGACATGGCGTCCCAGTTTTCCAAAAATAACTTCAAATTTTGATTCGTCTGACCACAGAACAGTTTTCCACTTTGCCACAGTCCATTTTAAATGAGCCTTGGCCCAGAGAAAACACCTGCGCTTCTGGATCATGTTTAGATATGGCTTCTTTTTTGACCTATAGAGTTTTAGCCGGCAACGGCGAATGGCACGGTGGATTGTGTTCACCGACAATGTTTTCTGGAAGTATTCCTGAGCCCATGTTGTGATTTCCATTACAGTAGCATTCCTGTATGTGATGCAGTGCCGTCTAAGGGCCCGAAGATCACGGGCATCCAGTATGGTTTTCTGGCCTTGACCCTTACGCACAGAGATTGTTCCAGATTCTCTGAATCTTTGGATGATATTATGCACTGATGATAACTTAAAACTCTTTGCAATTTTTCTCTGAGAAACTCCTTTCTGATATTGCTTTACTATTTTTCGCCGCAGCATTGGGGGAATTGGTGATCCTCTGCCCATCTTGACTTCTGAGAGACACTGCCACTCTGAGAGGCTCTTTTTATACCCAATCATGTTGCCAACTGACCTAATAAGTTGCAAATTGGTCCTCCAGCTGTTCCTTATATGTACATTTAACTTTTCCGGCCTCTTATTGCTACCTGTTCCAACTTTTTTGGAATGTGTAGCTCTCATGAAATCCAAAATGAGCCAATATTTGGCATGACATTTCAAAATTTCTCACTTTCAACATTTGATATGTTATCTATATTCTATTGTGAATAAAATATAAGTTTATGAGATTTGTAAATTATTGCATTCCTTTTTTATTCAAAATTTGTACAGTGTCCCAACTTTTTTGGAATTGGGTATAATATATATATATATATATATATATATATATATATATATATATATATATATATATATATATATATATATATAATACATGTGTGTGCTATATCTTTTTTTATGGTTAATAAAATATTGTGTCATTGGTTTGGCAACATGCTAACTCCAAACTCAATTTTGAAAACAAATCAAATCAACTTTTAGCATGTGAGCAATGCTATTTGTATAACTGTTGCTTCAAACCTCTCATAAGTTCATGTTCTATTCCAGTTTAGATGCCTATGTAGGCAGTAGACAGCAAGACGGCTCACTATAGTGTCTTTACCTTTTTTTTTATTTTTTTTTTAATAATTTTTGGCTATAAAACCATGATGAATTTAGGCTAAAATGATTTGGGTTGAAGTGTTATGAAGGTATTATGGCTGGTCTGAATTCTTGATGAGTTTGTGAGGAGAGAATGTCAGTTTATACATCAGAGTGACATCATAAGGACTTTGGTTGCATTAGCTTTGTTTGAATAACAAAAAATGATGAATGCATGGCGGAGGTGTGTTTGTGTGCATGCACAAGTGTTTCTGTTTGATATAGAATCTTCTGGCTCCTTTGCCACGCTTTCTCACTCGGCATGTCTGTCACTCCTTTCAAATCCACTCTGAAAACGAGTACAGAAGGAGAGAGGGATGATCATTTGAAATGAAGGCTTGGGATGGGACAGGTATTTTGAGTGACAGGCTGAAATGAACGGCTGTATCAGAGAAGGAGAGAGGAATGAATTGCAGATACAGTGACGAACAGATGAAGAAAATAAAAGATGAATCTGAGGGATAAAATGGGAGAATTCTGATCTGTAAGCAGCAATGAATCCCACTCCACTGGTTTTAGCTTTTGGCTCCCATTCACTTTCTCGCTCTCCTTCTCACCCATTCTATTTGAGTGTCCCGTCTGTGCGAGGTCATTAAATCAGGAGGGTTAGTCAGGCAGAACGTAGAGAGGTCAGAGGGACAGACTAAAGAAGATGAGGGGTGCAGAAGGAGAGGAGAGGGAATTTTGGACAGGACCCTCCCATCGAGCCAAATGAATATTCTGTATTCAGCATTGAATAGCATACTGCATACTTCACATTAGGGATAAACTGATATTTTGGCCAGGCTAATAAATGTTCACACTTCACAGTATACATAGTAGTAAGCTATAGCCTTAGATTACATCCTTCTTGATATTTTTGACCTCACTGACCTCATTGATCTTCTCCATATACTGTTTTGGAGCTGAACACCTCTTGCCATTATGAGTGATTGAGATTTTAATTGAGCACAGATGTGAATGTGACATGATGCTCTTAAGAACAAGCTGTTTGTTCAGTCTGAGAGGGTGAATTAATGGTTGCTCATGTGCTTTATGATGGTAACAGACTTCAGAGCTGGGTTCAGTTCACCCATCAATGATAATTTTGTTATTATTTACTCATGCTTATGTTATTCCAAACCAGTGTAACTTACTTTATTCTGTGTAACAAAAAATTACTTTATGAAGAATATTTTGTGTACTTTTTCAATATAATTGTGAATAAAGACTAGGGCTGTATCATAAAAATGATCCATATGACTTGAGCACTATTACAAGTCTTCTGAATAGTTTTGTGTGAGAAATAAACCAAAGTTTTAGTAAAAATCTTAACATCCACCCTACTTTGCCCTGATTCGTGAATGAATGGTTCAATTGAATAGATTTGTTTCAGTGATTCAGTTGATCCAGTTTGCAAAACTAATAAAACAATTATTAATATTGATTAATATTAGTTCAACTGATATTAATGTTTATTAATAGTTAATATTTCATTATTTTTTAGTTTATTTTTGTTTACTGTCTGATAACCAATATGCAACACTAGTTTTAGCGATATATGCTATTTACACTAAGTGCAAATAGCTGTAGATGCTATTTACAATAGGTGAATATAGTGATAGATTCTATTTACATCATGTAAAAGTATCAGTTACAATAAGAGTAAATTGCAATTAGATGTTATATATACTTTATATTGGCAGATACTATGTTTGCACCTCAGTATTTTTGTACATTAACAGGATGTAATATCACAGAGTGTAAATGATTATATTTATTCAAATTTTTAAATGGATGCTGCCTTATTGGGAGAATAAAAACCCTCCCTACACCTTCACCTAACCCTACCCAATAAACACTTTTAATATTATTATACACTCGTTCGCTGTTTATTTCCACTTTTAGAACATTATTTATATTTTTATTGAAAATAAATGCGAGCTCGGCAAAAGGCGGATTCAAACCCACGACAATTGCATTAAAAGCCAGGTCTGCAAGCCTTACTCGCTATTACTTTGCCACTGCAGACGTTGAATTCTGCGTGCCTTTTTTAAAACTTGAGTGGCCGAACCAGACATTGGTGGGCGGAGCTAGTGAAAATAGCATTTGCCAACAAGGGATGCTATGTACACTTAGTGTGCACGCCATGCTGTTGTCGGTGCGCACAGACACACATACAAGGTTTGTGCACACACAGAGAGAGAGAGGTGGTTCAGATAGCTCGCAAACTCCAAATTGATTTCTCTTTCGCATCCTCAATGCACTTGGATGGACACTTACATGCATTATGTCCGTCAAAATACCCCTCTCGGCAAGTATTCTCGTAAATACATTCGGTTGTCTTAATTGAACGAGGTGAGAATTCGGATGTGTGTATATCGGATGTGTGCTCGCATGGGGTCTTACTCTTAAAGTGACAGTAACCTATAAATAGGCCTACCTGCTGTTGTCTGTCATGTAAATCAAACAACAAAACACAGCTTTAACAAAGATTAATCTATATTAAATTTATACAGTGAACAGTGTCATTTTACATTTAATTATTACATTTCTGTACACAAAAATTAATACTACAGTTAGACCTTATACTTTATTTGTAACTTTATGTTGTATTTATTAGGGCCCGAGCACCGATGGTGTGAGGACCCTATTGGAATTGCTCAGCCAATTATTCTTCTTCTCCAAAATGAATCACATTTTTGAGGGCCTAAACGTTCTCAAAAACTCATGAAACTTTGCACACGCGTCAAAAGTGGTGAAAATTTACATCTGATATGGGTTTCAGAATTAGGTGTGGCAAAATGGCTCGATAGCGCCACCTACAAAATTTAAATTAAGCGCCCTTTGTGCTACGTTTCACGTACAGTTATGAAATTCGGTAGACAGATGTAACAGCCCAATACCTACAAAAAAGCCCCTGGGTGCAAAGTTTGTAAACCCAACAGGAAGTGAGATATTTTGAATTTTCTCTACAAAATTTTGGCAGTTTTTGCCATTTCCACATGTTGTACTTTAACTAACTCCTCCTAGAGCTTTTATCAGATCAATGTCATATTTGGTCAGTCTAATCTAAAGGCCTTTGAGACGTTAAATTGCGAAGATCTAGAGTTTTCGCTGAAGGGCGTGTCCGTGGCACCCTGACAAAGTTCGATGTTTCGCCATGAAACAGGAAGTTGTTGTAACTCGGGCATACAATGTCTGATCTGCCCCAAACTTCACATGTTTTATTAGAGTCCTGACCTGAAGACATCTATATGACAATATTCAGTTACAGTCATAGCGCCACCTGGGGGCAACAGGAAATTACATGTTTTACACTGTGATTAACTCCTCATAGAGATTAAACCAGATCAACATCATATATGGCAAGTCTAATCTTAAGACCTTAGCGATGATAAATATCAAAGATCTTGAGTTTTCGTTGAAGGGCGTGTACGTGGCGGACTGACAAAGTCTGATGTTTCGCCATGAAAGAGGAAGCTGTTGTAACTCAGGCATACTATGTCTGATCTGCCCCAAACTTCACATGAGTGATAAAAGTCCTGGCCTAAAGACATCTATATTCAGTTAGCTATAGCGCCACCTGTTGGCAGCAGGATGTGTGGCACTTTTACATGATTTTGCCATAATTCTCCTGTATTTACTTGCTCACATGCATGTCGCCCACTGTTTGCTGTTTTCCTAAGGCCAACGGGTGGCGGTGAGCCCGGGTGCGAGGGCCCTTTCATCGCTGCTTGCAGCTTTAATCTATGCTTGTAATTGATGTACAGTATTTGTTCTTTTTTTACAGTCTGTTCACTTGCCTTTAATAATGTATTATTCTAATAGTTTCTGCTGTGGTATCGGAGTAGTTAAAGTGGGCTAAGTAATAAATGCAAAGTTACCCCCCACCCCCCAATTTTTTTTTTGAGCTGATCCGAAACATGATCCTATCCGTGACTTAATAACCATGATATGATCCGAACCGTGAGTTTTGTGATCCGGTGAACCACTAATGAAGACAGAAATTTCATTTTTTAGGGTGAATGAAATCTGAATAGAAGTATTAAAGTGGTCATGAACTGAGAAATCAAATTTTCCTTGAGCTTTTGACGTGTAAGAGGTCATAAAGAATATCCTGTAAGTTTTAGAACTGAAAACTTCCTTGTTAGTCCAAAAACAGCTTTTATTGTAACCAAGCCCAGAATACGACTCGTTGTGGAATGTGCCTATCTATGACAGGTGAAAGACCGCCTCTGCAGAAGAAAAACAATTCCTACTTCACCATTGCAATGTTGGCCCCACCCACTGGTGTGTTAGTCAGATGACGAGGAGAGAAGAGGATCAGGATACAGGACTAAAACGCGACTGCGCCCCTGCCCTTGCGGAGGTCTGTGCATGCCACTGTCTGTGATCAGTGATTTCTGCACTCAAAAAAATGAATTGTTGGATTTACTTAAAAAATAAGTGTCAAGTGGTTCCACGCAACAATATTGAGTAATTTGTACAAAAAACTATTTAGTTGAATGAACAAAAGAAATTCAAGTAAAGCTGACAAAATTTTTTTGAGTAAATACAAATCATTTGAATGTCACTGTTACATAATATTTATATGTGCAGTTTACTTAATAATATTATGTTGATTACGTAAGGTGAACACATTTTTTTTTTGAATAATCATTTAAATAGAAAGGATACAACATATCAGAATGCAGCCCCTCACCCCACTCAAAAAATAACTAATTGAACAAACTCAATTTAATTGAGAGCAGGAATTTCAGCCTATAAGCATGCGTATATGAGTGCACACAGCCTAAACACAGGCGACACTCTTCTGCATGATGGTAACCACAAAATTCAAAAACATTACAGAAACTACTCTAAATGTCCAACATAACTGAACATTAAACACTAACATAAACTAACAACATCTTTCCCTTTACTGAAAAACATATAAAATAACACTTTAATCCCTAAATTTACTCTCCTAATGCAGTCCCTTGCAAAGCATGCTGGGAACTACGGATCCACTGCACAGTTAGTTATGTCAACGGTAATGTGTGCATTTCACACAGCAATGTTAAGTTGACTGAACAAACAATTACTAAGTAAAGCTGACAATACTCAATTTTAGTAGAAACAACGCAGTTAAATGACGTTCATGTAGTTACATGAGTTTTTTAAGTAATGTGAACGAGGGTGGTTTGAGTGAAACTAACAACAGTGAAAGTTCATTTTTTTTGAGTGTGATATGTATTGATTCATGTACAGTCAGATGTTCTTTGTCTATGTGTCAGTAAATCAAAACAGTGACTAAACGGTCAACTGCATCGTTTCTGTTAGTATGATGAAAATAATCTGTTATTTAAACTGTGATAAATTCAATCCCTGGAGCTGTCAATCAAACAGCGCGAGTTTATCAGTGACTGAGTTCTGGACTCTCGCCAAAACTCCCGCTATATTCAACAAATCTCTTGTTTACATCGTGTTTGCACTGTTAATTATGATAAAAGCATTCGTTAGTGTGCAGAAATTGAGTTTCACTGATGAGATCACTGCATTTAAGCACTCAACAACATGTTTGTGATCGTCTACAATGTTCATCACTGCAGCCTTTCATGCCACAATCTAAATATAATGCCATAGATCTAAATGTAATGCTATCATCAACACTTTTCATGATTAGTTAACCTTGAGAGCCGTAATAGTAAAAACGTGCTAAAAGTTTTCGAGAGAGTTCCACATGTAATACTTAGCTATTTCATATGCAAAGATGTTAGCCAATCACAGCAGTGGGCGTTTACACTGAAGTCTCACAGCAGACATGCCCCTTAAAACAGAGTGTTCAAATAAGAGAGCTAAAATCAGGGTAGGAAAAATGCCTTTTATTTCTAAATTATGACAATTTTTCATGTAAAAATCACAACATTATAAGTGCACCTCAGGAAACATTATAAAATAATGCAGTTCATGACCTCTTTAAGCTTAAAATGCTTAGTCACATAAACAAATTGTACTTTTAAAGAAGATATTTTCAATGAATCAGTTTAACCAGTTCTCAAAACCTGTCTGGATGATGAATTATACTAATCCAGTTATCAAATTCAACTCGCTAAATGTTTGACTTTGTGACCCATCAAAATGGTTAACAGCTCACTGGAGGGAAGATCAGTGAACCATCTTTTTCTCTGTTTGTACACAATGACTACTTCAGTGGATCGTTTTAGTCTTCATTCACTAGGCGTTCTTTAAGATTTCTCCCTTTGTGTTTAGTTGAAGTAAGTAATTTGAGAAAGTTATATAAGTAGATGAAGAAATAGCAAAAGTTCCTATTCGCATTTCCATTCGTAAAGTGTGTTATATCTATAAAGGGACCACCCTTGGCTCGTACAGTATGAACTGACCACTTGGGCCTCCTGGCCCCTTGATGAATTCAACACAAGCAGATTAATTGTTATAGCCTACGAAAACGTATGTTTCCTTATTTTATTTTTATTTACCGTGAATGATTAAATGATTCAGAACTGTATAATGGTAACTGATGTGTTAAATTTCATGTTTTGACTACAAGTGTCACATTTGTGTGTATTTTGTTGTACTGTGTAAATAAGCAGGTATGAATCTGTAAAGTTTGTGAAGAGTGCACGTGAGAGAGGAGCATATGGAGAACACTTGCGAACGCCCTCTCCTGTTCATCCATAACTCAAAGCTGTAGGATTTGCAGTGTTCAATTACAGCCCCGCTCATAAATAATCTGACGGAGGCCGGTCATAATACCCCATTCAGTGTTAGCTTTACAGCGTGACAAATCCTTGTTGTTGGTATTTATGTACAGAATGCAGCCTTGGGAACGTTTGTCTGTGTGTGTGTGTGTGTGTGTGTGTGTGTGTGTACATAAACAACAGTAAACCCATTTTTTTTGGATCTTTTAATCATAAATGTCACTGTTTATAATCCTCTAATGAAGAAAAAGAAAAAAAAACAAAACAAGACAAAGCACGTTAAATAGAGTACATATATATTTTGCATAATGCAATTAAATGTTTTATAGACCATTAATGTTTTTCATAACATATTCATGATATTTAAACACTTTTTGTAATTTTTTTCAACAATAAAACATAATATGCATTATGAATATTTTGATAACAGCAACAAAAGTAGTTACTAATAAAGTAATATTAGTAACTATTTTAAAATGTAAATATATTATCAGTAGACCAGACTTTAAAGAAACAACTGGTAAATGGACATACCAATTTCACATCAATTTTATTGTATTGTGAAAATGTCACAATACAAAATTATTTTCAAATTCTCTCTTAACCAATTGCATGAGGTTTGGCACTTCATTTGATTTTGCTAATGGCTCAAAAATGACACTGTATTCGCCGACATAACATACCTCACTTCTGATAAACAGAGCATGTGATGCTGGAAGTAAAGAGCTTCTACATCTTTGTATTGTTTCACCTGTATGCTGTCAGACAAGCTGCAGGTTTCCCCGTTTGACGGGTTTATTGTAGTAGTGGACCTCTTCACAACACAGCAGCTGCCCTCTCTTTCTCTCTCTCCATCTCTGAGAATTCTGACAGTTTGTTTTGCAATGCAATAATACAGGAAACCTATAACAAACTCTCTGTGGAGAGAGGGATGAGGCAGAAAGGAAAAGATAGAGGCAGAGGGAGCAAGAGAGAGAATATCAGTCCTTCTCCAGCTCTCCTCTCCTCTGACAGGTTATTGATTTAGGCATTTTGTCGGCGCAGTGAGCTTGTCTCTCCTGCCTCAAAGTTTTGCTGCACATAAAGTCAGAGACAGCACACAACACTGATACATGTTGAACATATTAGACTGCACAAACCATTTAATACTCAAAACTCAATGTTCTCTGACCTCAGAAATCTCACATTCCTTTCTCTTTGGTGAGCATGTTTGAACTGTTGTGATGCATGTATCTTTCACAAGTACGTTTTTTACACATGAACCATTAGGTTTCTGAGACTGTGCTGTTTTTTAAATTGTGAGTACCACTTTTATTGAACTTTCATAGAAAGTTTTTTTTTTTTTTTAATTGGCAGGCAATATGAATGATTCACCTTTATATATATGTACAGTGGGTACGGAAAGTATTCAGACCCCCTTAAATGTTTCACTCTTTGTTATATTGCAGCCATTTGCTAAAATCATTTAAGTGTACTTTTTTTCCTCATTAATGTACACACAACACCCAATATTGACAGAAAAACACAGAATTGTTGACATTTTTGCAGATTTATTAAAAAAGAAAAACTGAAATTTCACATGGTCCTAAGTATTCAGACCCTTTGCTGTGACACTCATATATATAACTCAGGTGCTGTCCATTTCTTCTGATCATCCTTGAGATGGTTCTACACCTTCATTTGAGTCCAGCTGTGTTTGATTATACTGATTGGACTTGATTAGGAAAGCCACACACTTGTCTATATAAGACCTTACAGCTCACAGTGCATGTCAGAGCAAATGAGAATCATGAGGTCAAATGAACTGTCTGAAGAGCTCAGAGACAGAATTGTGGCAAGGCACAGATCTGGCCAAGGTTACAAAGCAATTCTGCTGCACTTAAGGTTCCTAAGAGCTCAGTGGCCTCCATAATCCTTAAATGGAAGACGTTTGGGACGACCAGAACCCTTCCTAGAACTGGCCGTCCGGCCAAACTGACAATACTTTGACCCTAAGCACACAGCTAAAATAATGAAGGAGTGGCTTCACAACAACTCTGTGACTGTTCTTGAATGGCCCAGCCAGAGCCCTGACTTAAACCCAATTGAGCATCTCTGGAGAGACCTAAAAATGGCTGTCCACCAATGTTTACCATCCAACCTGCCTGGAGAGGATCTGCAAGGAGGAATGGCAGAGGATCCCCAAATCCAGGTGTGAAAAACTTGTTGCATCTTTCTCAAAAATAATCATAGCTGTATTAGATCAAAAGGGTGCTTCTACTAAATACTGAGCAAAGGGTCTGAATACTTAGGACCATGTGATATTTCAGTTTTTCTTTTTTTAATAAATGTGCAAAAATGTCAACAATTCTGTGTTTTTCTGTCAATATGGGGTGCTGTGTGTACATTAATGAGGAAAAAATTGAACTTAAATGATTTTAGCAAATGGCTGCTAAATATATATATATATATATATATATATATATATATACACTTACCGATACATAGTGTTCTCAACATGTATTTATAGGCTGCATTTATTTGATTCAGTAAAAACAATAATATCATGAAATATTTCTCTTTAAAATAACAGTTTTCAAACTTTTGGTACTGTAGCCTATATATATATATATATATATATATATATATATATATATATATATAAAAAAAATCTTCATTCAGTTACTATTGGCAGGTGTGGTCAAAAGGTTAATTTTGGACATAGAATACAACTCAGACTCTATGAAATGGTTTAATGGTGTCGATTAACAGAAAATAAGATGTTGGCATCCCTCAGTTTGTAAAAAAGAATGGAAAATTTATTAAAGAAGTATAACAGACAATGATACCAGAAATGTTTTAAAAATTGAAATGAAATCAAAATTGACCCTATTTATTTTCTATACCTTTGTGGTCATGATTCATCAATTACGTTATTCTGAAGAAAAATTATTTTGTCTTGATAATTTTTATTTAAAATCTACTTTATTTTGGCTAAAATCACCAGTCCAACCCCTCACTTTTTTTCACAATCCAGTTAATTATATTGGATAAAATCAAGTATCACGCCACAAGTCCCCGTCTTGTTGAATATCTTGTTTCATTTGTAAATATGTCATATTACAGAAGTAAAATGGGTTGTGAAAGTCATTGAAAATTCTGGGCCGAAACCGAAACCAAAAATTCTGGATGCACTAGGCTGAAAAACGCAACCTTTATTTAAATTAGCTGTTTTTTGTATAATTGTATTAATATTAGACTTTTTAATGAAATTCAATAATTTTAATGATACTGAATTTAATAAATTAATGCAAAAAAAAAACAACATATTGACAATTTGACATAAAATGCCATACAAAAAGGGCTTAGTTCACCCAAAAATAGGAATTCTGTCATCATTTACTCACCCTCATGCGTTCCAAACTCGTAAGACTTTAGTTCATCTTCGGAACACAAATTAAGTGTTAGAGTCACTAACTCTGACACTAGCTTCCACTATCAACATCTATGCAACTCGGAAAAGAGGCGGCTTCCTCTGCATTAGGTAGGCCTAAGATGTGCTTTAATTTTAAATGTAGAAGATATGATACGTATAATTGTATGAAATGTAGAGTATATGTTAGATATATAGCCACCACAGACATTTAGAGGGACAAGTCTCCCCAAAAATTAGAAATAGCCAAATTGTCCCTCAATATTTGATATGATGCTGCTCTCCTGCACCCTATTATGCTCAGCTCTGTTTGTTATTGAGGTGACAAAGTTTTAAAAGTTTTTATGTTGCTCTCTCTCAACAGTTTAACAGCACTCATCAAATGGCCAATTAAATCAAAGAAGGCGGGTGGCCACGTACACACTGTAGGTTTCAGGAGTGACAACCGCATTTAAATGCAGGAGTGAATCCCCTAAATTATCGTTACATGTGTGTACGGAACAAGACTCACTCTCGAAATTGTGATGATTGACAGCTTGGAAACCATAGCGACGTTCTGGCGTCTCTTGTGTTTGGTATCCGTTATTGTGACCAAGGTAATATTGCTGTGACAAAACATTCGTTATTTTCAGCAGTTTAAAGGTGCTCTAAGTGATGTCACGTGTTTTTAGGCCAAAACATTTTTTGTCACATACAGCAAACATCTCCTCACTATCCGCTAGCTGCCTGTCCCCTGAACACACTGTAAAAAAACGCGGTCTCTGTAGTCGCCACAAGCTTTGAGAATGACAATAAAAACTACCTGGTGCAGCCTGGACCACAAAACATAATAAACACGCTCCAGCCAATAACCGACAAGAATGATTTTAAATGCGCGTTCATGACTGTTTCAGGAATCACGGAGGGGAGGGGGAGGAGGAGGAGGAGGAGGGAGGGTCTAGCTAGCCTCTGTTTTGTTTGACAACACTTCGAACGTCAACAGGAAGTTACTCCACCCAGGATCACGTTATTGTGATTTTTCTAGCAAGATCTGGCAACTTGAATGAGAAAAGGCTCGTGCTTTCCCTGTGATTGACCGCACATACAGAAGAGAGACACATCTCCGATGAAGGTTAAAAAATGTCATTAAGAACTAGTTGTTCAGTTCGGTTCCGTACACACTGCATAGAATTTCTGTAAATGCGGTTGTCACTACCTGTATTTTTCGGGAGTTAATACGGTTGTAGAATGCGGTTGTCACTCCCATATTTTACTGAACTGTGTGTGTACAGAACGAGATTAAACACTAAAAGGTGAAAGATGAGGAAAGTAGCAGCTAAACATTAATATTTAACTGTTTTATGAGAGAACTGACACTAATATCCAGGGATGCAAGCAATACAGTGTAAAATATGGTATAATTTATATTTGATTCATGTAACTCATAACTGATGAATGTGACGACAAGAAATGTTTTCGTTTTCAACATATCAGATATCAGTAAGAGTGAACGTGTGCATATTTAGTATAACTTGCAAATAGTTTCAATTGATTACTTCACAACTGCAGTAGAACTTATTTTACCGTTTTTACTTTTATTTATTCCCTTAATCCTTTTAAAACGTAATAATTATTTAATCAATTCAATTCAAATGGATTAGTTTTACAATAAAGTGGCTTTGAAGTTCCTGTCAGATTTTCTTGGTATTTTTCAAGGATGGATTTCTGTGAAGTGATGCCACTCACACTTAGCATATCAGTGGTGGATTTCAACTTGGTTTCAGCTGTAGACGCTAGCCTGCTATTTCAGCTTGGTTTCAGCCATGCACACTAGAGACGTACATGCTAGTCTGCTCCACTTTCTCACTCTACAGGAGACTAATTCATTTAGTTCTGCAGTTGGAGAAAGAGAAATAATAAAAAAAAAGTTGTAAGAACAACAAAAAAAATAAATAAAAAAAATAAAAAATAAAATAAAGAGAGTACAGAGATGAGACCTCACAAGGTTGTGGCTAGAGGAGAAGACGTGCTTGAGCGATAGTGACAGGATGAACTGCAGCACGGCGTCTCGCTGGGGCCCCATCCTGTCGCAGTAATTACCGTCTCTACAGGTCGCCAAACACACACACATACACAAACACATTATTCACTCTCATAAATGTGAAAAGCACAGCAAGAAGATGCTAACACTCACACATGTGTGTTTGTCTTGTAGTGTCTCCTGCTGCATTTACTGTATTGCAAGTTGGCATTCTGCCTGTGTAGTTCAGACACACACACACACACACACACACACAATTGAGCACCTAAATGCAGCACACATTCATTCACACACTTGCTGGCTGCGTTTACATATAATGAGATTAAGTTGGAGCTCATGTACACTGAATATTGTGATTATGTTAATGTGATTAGGCTCATAATTACAGTAACCATAATCACAGTCTTATATGTGGAGTTTAATCGCATGTATACGGTTTAATCGTATTTCTTCCACTCCGTCACAGGTGTGCATATGCTGCAGATGGAGGAGGTTTAACGCTTATTATCGGGTTTGAAAACATGGCGGAACAGAAATCTATGTTTCTGACCATCATTAAAACATGATGTCTATGCCGTACAATGCTATATGCATAAAATTTGTTTCCTGAGCTCTCCAGAAGGGTTGTTTCTATAAAATGAGGGAGACCAGCAAACTGGTCTGTATATGCTGGAGGACATTAAAGGCTACCTATTTTAAAGCATAAAAACACAAATTCTAGTGGATAAATGAAATAATGCATCTAAACATGATTGAAGAGGTTTACCCATGTCATATAAATTTGGTATTCTAAATATTGTCAATAATCAAATTATTGGTTTATATCTGCAATCCCGTTTACATGCTACTTGCTAATATTTCAATTATTCGCTAAGAAATATTCTTTTGTGCCATAACCCACAACACGAAACGTGTAGTTGCAAATTCAGCAGATCTCTTTGTTGTTGGTTTTATTTGCCTGTTTAAAATGTTTTGCCAATTCCTGTAGCCATCCTCATTTTTGTCGTAATACTTAAAGTTTGGGTTCGTATTAAAACATTTTTTAATGTTTTTGAAAGAAGAACTATTTTCTGTTTGAATATATTTTAATATGTTATCAATGTTGTAAACAGTTGTGCTACTTAATATTTTTGTGGAAACTGATTCATTTTTTGTTCAGGATTCTTAGGGCATGTTTCCACCTGCGCTACATGCATTTTCTCTGATCGGATAGCTATCGGATCGTGAAAAGGCCAGGTGTAAATGCCCTCTGAAATGCTTTCGAGAGAGATTTAAATCTGATTTATATCCGATTCGATTTAAATCACTCAAACCTTCAGGAGGTGGTTTGAGATGCATTTCAGATGAAACTGGACAAGTTAAAATGCATCTGGTTGTTGGAGTCACATATGTAAATTTTACTCCTCCCAAAATGGTAAAAAAAAAAAAAAAAAGTAAGAGCATGTTATAGGCTATATGACATCATAGCCAGATATGACAGCGCTACTGCAACATGCATCGCTGCAGATGAGCTGAGTATCTTTTCAGCAAGTGGCAGGCAAACTGCTGCAAATAAAACAGAAAGTTCAGCGTCGCAGATGCTCATCACACAGTCATCTTCATTAAAGGGTTAGTTCACCCAAAAATGAAATTTCTGTCATTAAGTACTCACCCTCATGTCGTCCCAAACCTGTAAGACCTTCGTTCATCTTTGAAACACAAATTAAGATATTGTTGATGAAATCCGATGACTCAGTGAGGCCTCTAATGAGAGCAAAGCCATTCAAACTCTCAAGGTCCATAAAGGTACTAAAAACATATTTAAAACTGTTCAGGTGAGTACAGTGGTTCTATCTTATATTATAAAGCGACAAGAATGCTTTTTGTGCGGCAAAAAAACAAAATAAAGACTTTTCAACAATATCTATATGGGTCGATTTCAAAACACTGCTTCGGAGCTTTACGAATCGAATCAGTGGTTCGGAGCACCAAAGTCATGTGATTTCAGCAGTTTAGCCGTTTGATAGGAGATCCAAATCACTAATTCGAAACAAAAGATTCATAAAGCTCAGAAGCTTCATGAAGCAGTGTTTTGAAATCGGCCCATATAGATATTGTTGAAAAGTTATTTTGGTTTTTTGGCGCACAAAAAGTATTCTTGTCACTTTATAATATTAAAGGATTAGTCCACTTTTAAATACACTTTTCCTGATAAATTTACTCACCCCCATGTCATCCAAGATGTTCATGTCTTTCTTTCGTCAGTCGAAAAGAAATTAAGGTTTTTGAGGAAAACATTCCAGGATTATTCTCCTTACAGTGGATTTCAATGGCTACCAACAGGTTGAAATTCAAAATTACAGTTTCAGTGCAGCTTCAAGGGCTTTAAACGATACCAGATGAAAAAAGCCTTAATTTCTTTTCGACTGACGAAAGAAAGACATGAACATCTTGGATGACATGGGGGTGAGTAAATTTATCAGGAAAAGTGTATTTAAAAGTGGACTAATCCTTTAAGACAGAACCACTGAACTCACATGAACTGTTTCAGATATATTTTAGTACCTTTATGGACCTTGAGAGTTTGAATGGCTTTGCTCTCAATAGAGGCCTCAATGAGCCATCAGATTTCATCCACAATATCTTAATAAAAAGCTGCATTTATTTATTATTACTGTCAATTTTGATCAATTTAATGCATCCTTGCTATTAATTTCTTTAAAAGAAAAAATCTTATTGACCACAAACTTGAATGGTGTACATAAAATAGGTCAATTACAGGGTGTTTGTAATAAACTGGAACAAAAAATTGGCTTTGTAACAATTTTTACTCAGAAATAGCTAGTAAATTTCACATATAATTACAAAGAAACACTGAGTTAAAGTAGAAAGTGTGAAATATTTTTTTCTTGTAAAACACTCTAATAAACTATACAGTGTAAAACACACAATGTCTGTCACATAAAGCTTAAGCATGAGTAAGCGTTAGTAAAATGTGGCCTTTTCTATTCCGCTGTATATTTAAATGAGCATCACATGTCATCAATCTGCCACACTAGTACATGATGTGAACATAAAGAAGTGTGAGCGTATACAAGACCATATAGTACGGTCAAAATTGCAGTACTCCACCTAATTTTACTGCGATTGTTAATTATGAGCACAATCACATTAACATAATCACTGTATTTTGCATGACCTCCAACATAATCACCGTTCTGGCTTAATGGCATTACAAAAGTGTTTGTTAGCATAACCAAATTTGTTAGAGATAGACTTTTCTAAGCAATCAGACATACAATTTTGATTCTAAAAAATAGGTTAGTCAATCTTAACTTCTTGTTTATAGAATTTGTAAAAGCAATATCATAATTGTAGTTGAGCTATACTGAATGCACAGCCGTGATTACCTACAGCACTCTCACTGCGACTGCAGCTGCTTAAATCCACCCTCTGCTACTGATCATTAGAAGTGAATGAGAAGAAATATCCCATTATATTGTGGGAAAAGGACACAAAATAATTAGCCTGTGCAGACAGCAGGATAATAAGATCATGAGAGGTTGGTCACTTATGTGGAACCAGCAACTCTGTAAAGCTTGCACTGATCTTAGCGATGGGGCAAAGGAGAACAAATTGAAGTGTTGTACTCTCTGAGGTTAAGTCCTGTCACACACAATCTCACTGGAATCCATTGTAAGGAAAGGATACGCTGGATAAATTTGATCTCACCCGCTCTACCGGCTTTAAAAGAACTCAAGATAACTTCCTATACATTTACTGCAAACAGCCATCAACCGTTATCATCAAGAATTATGACCCATTGAGCTTGATAGTGTTGTTTATGCTGTTAATTGATGTAGTAGTCGTATTACAGTCAGCAGATGGCTTTGTTGGGTTATCAAGGTTTTTATCGTACCTTTAATTGTGAATAATGACTGATTAAACTTCTAATTATATGCCAATAATCCAAATGGTGTTGTGGAAAGTCAAATATCCTGCAAAGATACAGGTCATAATAATTCTTGCAGTCACTTTTTGATTGTTATGGGTGTTGTGCAGCACGACAGGAATTTCAAATGAATGTCGCTCTCAAGTCAACATTCTTTGTGTTAGAAAAATGCTAAAGAAAGTTAATAAAGATGTTAGTGGTTGCTTTGGAAATCTGGCATTTTATAAGCAGAAACGTGAGGCTTGTGTTTTTGTTAAAGCACTTGTATGAATTTTTCAGTAAAGCCCTGTTTATTATTCAAGCTATAAATTTGTTTAAAACATCCTTTTTGAGGTTGCTTTTGGAATAAAAAAACAGGAATTGACAGGAATAAATTGCATTTTAACATAACCATTTTTTTAAATATATATTTTGAATAGTAATATTTTTACCACAATAATAATGTATTTTTGTATTTTTGATCAAATGTACGCAGCCTTGCTGAGTGTAAGTAAGTTCTTTCAAAAACATTAAAACATCTTACTTTTGAACGGGAGTGTATATTATGTTGAAGTATTTTAAAGCCTTATAAAGTATTGAGATTTCCATCGTAAGTAATTCAAGTAATTTACTTAGTTGCACCATACTTCAATGCAAAAACCTTTTCATTATAAATGCTTTCAATCTTAATGAAACTCATTATAAAATGTGCTGGGTTCCTAAACGTAAGCACCCTTAACTTGGTTTTATTGACACCCGTGAAAAGTAGGCGGTAAAAAAAAACGTTTGACTCCATTTGCTAGTGATCGTGGGCATGGCAGCAGTAATTGTAGCCTGATCGATCGTGTGTGTGGTGTGAGACAGGTAACAACAAAGTACTGACATTGTGGGAAAAAAAGTCAATTGACCTGTGCAAATTATGATCAGATTGTGCAAACAGCCCCAATACAGTGGCCATGTTTGCCCCATTATCTGATTTGCATAATTCATTTTGAATTGGGTGCTAAAACAACTCAAAGCACATGCAAATAAACGACACTGTCATCGGAGACAATTACTGTAATTCTTAGTGAACATCCCCTTCAGTCCACCTCAAGTGGCATGTAGTGCAACCCATTTTGAGTCCATTGAGATCAAGCGTCAAATGCACACTGATGACACTCACATGATATTACAGGGCTGATGCGGCAATCTCCCATAATTGCATCAGCACATTTGGGCTCATATACTCTGTTTGTTTACTGAAGTGTAAGTTGTGTTTCATGTCACAGTACCTGCATTAGGATGTGTACAGCATCACAACTAGCTGGCAGCGTGACAACTAGATTGCCAAATCTTATAGTTGTCTTTGCATATTAAGCTGAGATAGAAGAAAGTGTTTTAACGTCAAAGAAATTACACAAGATGTGTTCCTTTAGTCCTTATAAGAGTGTGTGGCGAGTTAAGAAAGACAGTGGGTGTTGTATATAATATATTGTCATTGTTGGACGGAAACCAGAAAACTTTTCAAAGTTAATATTGTGGCTTTATATATTATCAGACACCTGCATGTGTCATTATTGACATTTTAACAAAATCAAGCTCAAATGCAGTTACAAGGTTTTTGACCAGCGAATTTCAGACAATTTCAGACATACGTGTTTTGTCTGTTATTAGAACGGCCGCATCTGAGGCAGTAAGTGTTTCGCATTACATTGTAATCAACTTACAGGCTCAGTTTTTTCCGAAATCTCATGTTATTAAAGGTGCCCTCGAATGAAAAATTGAATTTATCTTGGCATAGTTGAATAACAAGAGTTCAGTACATGGAAAAGACATACATTGAGTTTCAAACCCCATTGCTTCCTCTTCCTTATGTAAATCTCATTTGTTTAAAAGACTTCCGGAAAACAAGCGGATCTCAACATAACACCGACTGTTACGTAACAGTCGGGATCATTAATATGTACGCCCCCAATATTTGCATATATGCCAGCCCATGTTCGAGCATTAGACAAGGAAAGGCTGTATTAACGGCTGGATCTGTGCACAGACTAGGTAAGCAAGGAAGAACAACAGTGAAAAATGGCAGATGGAGCAATAATAACTGACATGATCCATGATAACATGATATTTTTAGTGATATTTGTAAATTGTCTATCTAAATGTTTTGTTAGCATGTTGCTAATGTACTGTTAAATGAGGTTAAAGTTACCATCGTTTCTTACTGTATTCACGGAGAAAAGAGCCGTCGCTATTTTCATTTTTAAACACTTGCAGTCTGTATAATTCATAAACACAACTTCATTCTTTATAAATCTCTCCAACAGTGTAGCATTAGCCGTTAGCCACAGAGCACAGCCTCAAACTCATAGAGAATCAAATGTAAACATCAAAATAAATAATTTACTCACATGATTCGATGTATGCACACAGCATGCATGACGAACATCTTGTAAAGATCCATTTGAGGGTTATATTAGCTGTGTGAACTTTGTAAATGCGCTGTAATATAGTCGAGAGCTCGTGTGGCAGGGAGCACGCGATTTAAAGGGGCGGCGCGCTGAAAAAATCAGTGTATAGTTAATGATGCCCCAAAATAGGCAGTTAAAAAAATTAATTAAAAAAAATCTATGGGGTATTTTGAGCTGAAACTTCACAGACACATTCAGGGGACACCTTAGACTTATATTACATCTTGTGAAAAAGCATTCTTGGGCACCTTTAAAGATGATGTGCTATGTACAGGCTATTTAAGACAGTATTGTCTGTGACCCGATGACAAATGCTAGACTAAAACATACTTCTCTGCTCTTCAAATACACAAAACATTAGCCTTTATACATGTGTATATATAGTGTTTCAAGCAGAGATGGTCCAAATCGCGTGCGGCACTTCTTTCACATTAGAGGCTGGGTGCAGTTATGAGGTTGTACAGACAGGTTGTGGATCCAATGGAGATTCGAGGTTTAGTCACAAGCTCTTTTTTTAATTAGTTAAATAGTTGCAAAACTCACAGACAGACATAAAGGGTGACCAATAGTAATGATTTATGAAAAAAAAAAACATTTAAATAAAAATGACAACAGTGATAATATAAAATATGTATCAAAATGGGAATATAAAGTGTCTCTTTGGGCTGGAGCAGTTTAGTTTAGGATGCGATGATGGGGCGGTTGCTCCGTCATGAGTGCCACATTCTGTGAAATGTGGACCCCAGGGCCCAGTGGGTTTCTCATTAGTAAAATTACAGTAAGTTTGAATAATAATTCAAATATTTTTGCTGAGTTGGATTACACACTCTACCCCTGTGGGCAAGTAACCTTTTTTATTGATTGGTAGTTCTCTTCAGTTTTTGCTTGATACTTTAAAACATGCTCTCAAACTGTAATCAACCAATTTGCTGCTTGAAAGCATCTTGAAAATGAATTACATTCCTTTTTTTCAATTTCCTTTACCAGACATGAGTGGTTTTACAACAAAAAAGTAGGGAACTATTTTTGGCCTAGAGGTTGTTGGTTTTGTTAAATTTCTTTAATCTTTTTGTCTCATATTAGAACAGATTGTGACCTTGTTTTTATTAGGGTCTGCTTGGTGTCTGCATCAAATACATCATTTGTTTTTTATTCATAAATGTTGTTAGGGTTTTGAGCTTTTGAAGGTTTGTATGTAAGTGGTCAGAGAGTGTACAATACATACTGTGATGATGTAACTAGCAAACACATTCGTTATTAATGACGGTGAATGTTTAAAGAGTGAAGTTAGGGTCCAATTCAGATTTAGTTCCAGGTCAATATAACCTTTATTTGAGTCACGCTGTTAACTGTTTTCTTTCTGGTAGGGCTGGACGATTATGGCCTAAAATCAAAACCTTGATTAACATTTTACCTCGATTACGATTAATGAACGATTATTTTATTTCTGATTTATTTATTTTTTTTGCCCTCATAGTTCACTGACAAGGTTTGTACTGTAAATAGCCTATGATTGACTATTAAGGTGGGATATTTTTTTTCCTGTTGAAAGAGTGATCTGACATCATAGCTCACTATCAGCAGTTATTTTATCTATGGTTTGTAACATTTCTTACAGGTTTCTGCTCGTTGTAAATCAGATAAAGATAAATTAGCACAGTGCCAGTAGTGATTGCGTGTGTGATTTAGTCATACCGTCTCTCTATTAATTGTGAAGCTGTGGGTTGTAAATAGTTCCTTCAAAAGTAGAAAAAATAGATGCTATAACTTTTGAGTTTCTAAGCTATTTTAGTGATAAATCACAGGACAGCGCTGACAACAAGTTTCTGCGTTCCTCTGTGTGCGCGCGATCTTCACGTTTTTGCGCAGCTGTTTGTATGAGTGTTCGTGCCACATGCAGCTGCGCGAGCGCGGCGTAGATATATGTATATATCTATGCGAGCGCGGTAGCTCGATATAATAATACACATCCGATCGTCTAATCGCTTGAATGTCCAAACCATAAAACAAATACAACCGACAAAGTTTAGTCAAGACGCAAGGCTCACCGCTCGCGCGCCATCACTATGTGTTGAACCGGCGTTCACCTCCGTGTTTTGCTTTTATGCCACTGACTGGACTGGGCGGAGTCACGTGGCTACACACGCAGTTATGTTTTTAAGGGGGAAGTATTAACAGGATTAAAAAAACCGAAATAACCGACATGGGAAAATTACGTCGGTTAGAGGTTCTGAATTTAGGTTTCGAATCGATTACTTTTCGATTAATCATCCAGCCCTACTTTCTGGCTATATTTTTAAAATAGCATACTAACATACTACTCTTACTATTTTTGCACTGTATGGCAGGAGCATTGCTAGGGCCCTATGAAATCCGTTTTATTTTTTCCCAAATTCCGTTTAAATTTTTCTGGATTCCGTTTTTTCCGTTTTATTTATTTTTTGACTCCATTTTAATGGTTAAATAATGAATCTTGTCCAATTTACCAACAATTTAATAAAAGTTTAACAAAAAAAAACAAAAAAAAAAACATGATAAACGTTTTATTCTTTCCCCTCAAATTTTTTTTTTTTTTTTTTTTTACCAAATTCTGTTTTCTGGATTCCATTTTAATGGTTTAATTCCATTTTAATAATCAAAAAGCATTGAATTCTTAAAAACAACAATATTTATTTATAAAAAAAAAAAATTATGATTTTTTTTTTCAGAAGTTCTGTTGTGTATTTAATTTTTTTCTGGCAATCAAATGAACGCATACCATTTAATTTATCTTTTAATCATGAAATTAAACTTTTTTGTCAAACAATGTGCTGCACAACAGAGCTTTACTGTTAAAATTATAACATGGAAGAAACATTGAGATTATTGTTTAAAAATATATTTTAATAATTTATTGTTAAATTAATTTATCTAAATTCTACTGTACAACAGTAATATGTTTCTGTCAAGTTAAATCAAACTTTTATTTTGACGGTTTGCCTAGAGCTTTGAGTTTCTCTGTGTTTATGACGGTATTTTTCTCAAACGAAGCGGTTAAATGCTGATGAAGTGACTTTCAGAGCAGCTCTGGAGATGAATTTGTGCGTTCATATAGTGAGGCGACAGAGGACGAAAACACTGCGAGCGTCGCATGTGCTTCAGCGTGCGTGCGCCCGCGCGATTGTGTGTGAGGCGGTGTGAGGTAAATGAAACTGCGCTTCCGCATCATTCATTTCAGAGTCACACAGGTATGCAGGATTCATGTTTAAATAGTCTTTTTGCGGTTTAATATTCACAGACACTAGTCTATATTGCGATTTAATTTAAGTGTACTGACCTGCTTTTAATTCATTCATCAAAAATTTGACAAATTCCGTGACATTCCGCGTTATATAGTAAATTCCGATTTTATGAATGGATTGCGCGATTCCGTCCGCGATTCCTTGATCGCGGAAATTATAGGGCCCTGCATTGCTCCTGAGCTGAAAGAGATGTAGCCCTGAATCCTTTCTGTTGTTTAACATGCACAAAGGTAAATATATTAACTTATTAACTTAAATAATATTAAATATATTATTATTATTTATGGCCCTCTCTGAGTTGTAATATAAAAGGTATTTTTTTTTATATTTAATTGTTTTTTTTTCTCTTAAAAAATGAAATTATTGTAATTATCTACTCTTATAGGAAAATAATTTATATAATTCTTATATATTATTAAAGTTGTTAATGTGACAAATAAACTGGAAGTAGGCTAATTAATTTTGTTAAATATATCTGTTTTAGCTAGGCTAATTATTTGATTGAAAAGTCTATAAAGTCTACACAATTTCATTAAATAAAATTAATAAAAAACAATTAAATATTTACAAGATGATAACATGATGCTTTTTTAAAAAATAAATTATTGAAAAAAATAGTAGTTTAGTACATTTATTATTTAAGTATATATCATTCAGATCAGCTAGTATTTCATTACAAACACATTTTTTTTGTAGCAGTGCTCCCACATCCTACTAGCATTTTTATTGAATATTACAGTAGGCTATGTTTGAGATGTATTACATCCATTAAACATTCATTACATACTTTACATTGTTCTGAAACCGTATGCCTATTCACAGAAAGCATAAGCATCATATATTGTTTGGATTTCCCTGGAGCAGAAGCAGTTGTATTGGGCCCATGTGACAGCACTTTTCCAGTGGCAGAATGTTCAGATACACAGTGGACTGAGAGGGTTTGTGCTGCTATATGACGCCAGGGAACTCTTTTATTATATCACCCAGGAAACTGCAAGACGCCAAATGAAAACAAATGCGACTATTTCTCCTTCCCTCACTCTCTCTTTCTCTTCCTCTTTTTTGTGTCTCTTCAGTTTCTCTCAAAATGCAATTCACTGCCAAGGTTGTTGCTCAAATTCCACACCAGGGATTGCCATGCTAACCAAAACATTATAATATGCAGCTTGCTCATTTCATTTTGTTGCAACGTTCATGTATTTTTGTTGAGTATGTGCCCTGCCACTGAGTCTACAGGGACAAACAGAAGACGTGTGCTTTTCCAGTTTGACTGTAATTTACTTAGCTGAAAACAAATACTTTTTTTTATATTAGACGCAAACTGTGAGGACTGAGCTTTTACAAACACTCCTTTGGAAGATAGATAGATAGATAGATAGAGAGAGAGAGAGATAGATAGATAGATAGATAGACAGACAGACAGACAGACAGACACACCATGGGTGAGGTAGATCCTCTGAATAATGAATCCCATCATGGATACTGAGAAGGTAGATCAAGTTCTGCCAACACACCCAAATACCTTCTCACTTAAAGGGAACCCCTGGTATGAAGACTTGTATGGCTAAATATAACGTAAATGATGTCTCTTACTGAAATATGGAAACCCATGAAAATTTTACGTTATTTAAAAAATACATGACATATTTGGATAATGGGGGGTGCCATTTTGTGCGTTCTACGTCGATGACGTCAAATGGTTGCACTCACTGAGCTACTGACACTACCCTGTTGCTATTTTTACCGCAACACAACTCGAAATATAATATACGATGCCACATTGTGCAGCTTTTGGTTGTAATTTCAGTCGAAGGGCAACAAGAGAAGTGATGCAAGTCTTCACTGCTTTACTAGCGATGAAAGGAGAAAAGAATGGGAAGTTGTGAAGAATGTGGACGAATGAAACTTCCTAAATATCTGCAACTTTGTTCTCTTCACTTTAGCCTTGATGACTTTGAGGCTTTTAGTAGACCACAGCTGAAACAGCTTACAGTTGGCGATGGATATAAGCTTAGGCTTTAACCAAATGTTGTGGGCAGCCTATAATATCTCGATTGAGACAGACTGCCTCAAAGCTTGTGTGCGCTGTGATGCACAAGATATCTGTGATAGCATAAAACAGTAGCATCTTCTTAGCATGTTATACTGTGTTTAATGCATTCAGACAATTTTTACACGTCAGTCATACAACAGTAGTTCGAATTGCCACAGAGACATTGCATGTCTTCGACTAATTTTGCACTCTGGTTCAAATTGAAAAGGCCGATCGAGTTTTAAAAGGAACCCTGCGGTTGTATGTGTTACTAGATTACCAAAACATACAGATAAAAAGTATCAAAGGCACCAGGGCTAAAGTGGAGAGAACAAAGAAGCAGTTAGGAAGTTTTATTCGTCCACATTCTTCACAACTTCCCATTCTTTTCTCCTCTTATCGCTAGTAAAGCAGTAAAGACTTAGAACGCTTCTCTTGTGGCTCATCGACTGAAAATTACAACCAAAAACTGCACAATGTGGCATTGTATATTATATTCCGAGTTGTGTTGTGGTAAAAATAGCAACAGGGTAGTGTCAGTAGCTCACAGAGTGCAACCGTTTGACGTCATCGACATAGAACGCACTGTGCACCTGAACAAAATTGCGCCCCCCATTGTCCAAATATGTCATGAATTTTTTAAATAACAAATCTTTCATGGGTTTTCTACTACATATTTCAGTAAGAGACATCATTTACATTATATTAAGCCATACAAGTCTTAATACCAGGGGTTCCCTTTAAGCATTTATCACGCAACTATTGTGGAGTCCAAATTTGGTCCTGTAGTCTTGAATGGCAATTTTTAAAGATTAACCTTTTTTTTTTTTTAAAACTTGAGACAAAATCTTAAAAAATGTGACTATTGTGACTAATGTGTCCAATAGTCAACGATTTACCTGCCTAACACAATAATGTAATGTCTTTTGAATTATCTTTGATTGGATGTTTATTATTGATACATGTCATTAATATTGACACCAGTATGTGATTAATAGTGATTATAACTATTATAACAAAAAATGTGCAAATCACTCCACCAGGAGATCCAGTGCTAGATGGGCTTCTTGCTTGGGCTTTTTCTCAATTTGGAATTAAATCCTAAGACGCTGGGCTAAACTTCCATTTGATTGGTTTCCTAGAATAGTGAGAGAATTAGATAGTATCTTATCTCCATCCCTGTGGACACCTTTAACGCCGCAGCATTAACAGTAAATACCAGCAAAACAAACAAGCTCAGCCAATCCCAGCACGGTAATTAGCCTAATTAAACTGAGGTTGTACGCGACGTGATTATACATCATTAATTTCGACCTTACAGTTGCTGTAATTAAGTCGCTCATCACATCAGCTCCCTTGTAAATATCATTTTCACTCTTCTCACTCAGACACTTATTTATTTCATTTATTTATTTTTCCTCAGAGGGAGAGAAAGCGAGAGAGCGAGAGAGCGAGAGAGAGAGAGAGAGAGAGATGCTGGTGAGATGATTAGCAGCAAACGATTAGCTCAAGTGTGTGTGAGTACTTTACTCTGTGGGAATTCCTTGTTGAGTGAACCCTCCTCCTCACTTGAGCAAGTGTAAAACTATTCTTCTTTTTAATGCATAAATTATATGCCTATTAATCATTAATACTGTCAATATAATACCCCTCTTTTCAAGCAGTATTGTCTATTCATTGACTTTACCTACTGAAAGTGCTTTTAGCTTGCAAAATACTTGGGAGAAAGTCTTTTCAGAAGAAATGCAGCTTGTGTTGATGTGTATATTTGAATGTAGGGCTGCACAGTTTGGCAAAAAAAAAAAAAAAAAAAATCATGTTGAGATTGTTGACAGATTGCGAAATGCAGCACAAATACTTAAACATCTCAAACTGCTATACTGCTTGTATATCAAAGCTAAAAGAATCAAAGGCATAAAATCATTTTGAAACAGCAGCTTTCATGTTTAACAGGGTGTGAAACACTACGAGCTAGCAAATGATGCCTTTTGTCTTCAAATTAAGTTATTTTGCTCACGCTCCGCTGCCAGCAAAAGAGTTACTCTTAAGGGTGTTCACCAGGGTACGAAATTAACTTTTTGCCCACTAGCTATAGTGAGGTTTTATATAGAAAAATCAAAAATGGCTGTGGCCACATTCACAAAGCAGCAGAATAAGGTTGTCAGTCCTGTATTTGAGTCCTTAATATGGTTACGTTCACACACAGTTCAGTTATTTACGGGAGTGACGACTGCATTCTAAAACCAAACTCATACCCGTAAATTTTCGCAATTCTCAGAAAACCTGCGCTCTGTGCACAAAAATGTTAGTAATAAAAATGCAGTAACATGTTCATTCTTAGGATTATTCTATAAAGATATTGTCTTGATGTAGTTGTGTACTAATTTTGATAGGCAATTTAAAAATATATATGTATAAAATATATCGATAGTATAGTATCTATATCTGAACAGATCGAAAATAGCTGTATCGATTAGGGGTGGGAATCGGAGGGTACCTCACGATACGATACGATCACGATAAATGGCTCACGATAACGATAATATCGCGAGTCAGCGATTCTGCGATAATCGATATATCGCTAGACAATCCTATAACGATACATCGCGATATTGGTCTTAATATGAAAACAAAATGCACGTGAAAAGGTTAAGTGCAGGTTAACAGATAAATCCGATCTTATATGTACATTTAATAGAGTTCACGTCACCGAAAGCAAGAAATATGAGGTGCATTTTATTGACCATCAGTTAATTTCAAAATCAAAGACTGCAATAGGAGAGAGCGGCAACAGCACTGGTATAAGGTCTCATTACTTTTAATGAAGATAATTGTGTGTTATGCGTCTGCGACTTACTTTCACTTTCATATGCGGCAGTTTGCGCGTCAGCTTGCTGAAGAGATCTGCGGCGATGTGTGATGCAGTAGCGTTGTCATATCCGACTCTCGCATGTTTCAGTTTTAGTATTTTTGGGAGAAGTAAAATTTACATATGTAGTTTCAACAACCAGATGCATTTAGACTGATGCATAGACAGTTTTGACTGGAATGCATCCCAGACCATCTCCTGAAGTGGTTTGAGCGATTGGATTTAAATCCGTCTCAAATGCGTTTTTTAGGCATTTAGACCTGGTCTTTTCACGATCAGATAGCTATCCGATCAGATAAAATGCATGAAGTGACCAGGTGCAAACAGACCCTTTGACGTTCTTCAAGCGCTTAGATATACACGGGAGCGTTTGAAAGCAGGCGTCTATCAGCGGATCCCTAATATATGCTTTCAAACGCTCCCGTGTATATCTAAGCGCTCGGTGAAGAACGTCAAAGATGTCTACGTTTGTCACATCAATGGTATAAAAGTGCGTCAAGACTTTGAACTTAAAGGCGCTCTAAGCGATTCTGAGCGGAGTAACTTCCTGTTGACGTTCGAAGTGTTGTCAAACAAAACAGAGGCTAGCTAGACCCTTCCTCCTACTCCTCCTGGCCCTCCCCTCCGTGCTTCCTGAAACAGTCATGAACGCGCATTTAAAATGTAAGTAGCTTGCGTATTGACGCTGCTTGTCGGTTATTGGCTGGAGCATGTTTATTATGCTAAGTGGTCCAAGCTGCACCAATTTGTTTTTATTGCAGTTTTCGGAGCTTGTGGCGACTACAGAGACTGCGTTTTTTTTACAGTGTGTTCAGGGGACAGGCAGCTAGCGCATAGTGAGGAGATGTTTGCGGTATGTGACAAAAAAAAAATTGGGCCTAAAAACGCGTCAAATCGCTTAGAGCGCCTTTAAACGTGGCTGGGCCATCTACTTTACTCACACTGCTGTCTGCACAGAGAAGGACGACGATATATTGCCATATCGATATTTTGTCCCACCCCTAGTATCGATATCTGAAATGGTTCCAATACTACTTTTCTGCAGTATCGATATCAGCTGCGCATTCTCGCTCTCTCCTCTCTTTGACGGTGAACTGACACACACCCGCCTTCTCCGGGTCGTGTCCACTGGCGCGGTGCAGAGCGAGCGTTTTCAATTCATTCTTATGGAGCGTGCGTGAAACTCAACTTCAATAGGAATTAACTAAAAACGCTCACTCTGCTCCGCTTGCTTCGCACCAGTGGACAAGCACTGTCACTTGTCTCATTCTCTCCGGTTGAAAAGTGTTTGTATTGTGCATAATTTTAGTTATTCGCACAGGTTTCATGCTCACACAATTTAAGTGGGTGCACCACTGATCTATAAAAGCGGTGCTCTCATAAAGCCACTCAAAAGCTTGCGAGAACCAAATTGACCAAAGCCACTTTTTCGTGGCTTATTGTGATTAAACGGTCAAATACATACAAAATTATGTCAAAATGTCCATCTTTCTGAGTATTCAGGTAAATACAGTCAGTTTTGGAACGTATATACTTATATAACAGTAACAGTGTAACAGTATATTGGATCCATACATAAGCTCTTAAAGTGACAGCAGCCTACTAAACCTGTTTAGAAGTTAATCAAAGAAAAAAAGAGAAAGTCACTCGCTGCTCTTGACTGAAAAACTTTTGTAACTTTAATTATAGGCATGAATCTGTATTTCATTTTTACTTTCATTTCTGTATTAGTTCTTACCTGAACCCTACTGTTAGACCCACCTGAAAAACTTAAAACCATGTTTATTTCATTTGTCTCTTTATTCTATTTTATTTATTTATTATTTGTGCTATCATTTGCAATTTGTTCTAATTTTATTACTGTTTACTTGTCTTTTTTTTTGTAAACGTAGTTCAGTTGTTTAAAGGTGCCCTCGAATGAAAAATTGAATTTATCTTGGCATAGTTAAATAACAAGAGTTCAGTACATGGAAATGACATACAGTGAGTCTCAAACTCCATTGTTTCCTCCTTTTTATATAAATCTCATTTGTTTAAAAGACCTCCGAAGAACAGGCGAATCTCAACATAACACAGACTGTTACGTAACAGTCGGGGTGTACGCCCCAATATTTGCATATGCCAGCCCACATTTCCAACATTATAAAAGGCATTAGACAAGGGCAGCCAGTATTAACGTCTGGATGTGCACAACCAAATCATCAGAGCAAGCAAGAACAATAGCGAAAAATGGCAGATGGAGCAATAATAACTGACATGATCCATGATAACATGATATTTTTAGTGATATTTGTAAACTGTCTTTCTAAATGTTTCGTTAGCATGTTGCTAATGTACTGTTAAATGTGGTTAAAGTTACCATTGTTTATTACTGTATTCACGGAGACAAGTGAGCCGTCGCTATTTTCATTTTTAAACACTTGCAGTCTGTATAATTCATAAACACAACTTCATTCTTTATAAATCTCTCCAACAGAGTAGCATTAGCCGTTAGCCACGGAGCACTATCAAACTCATTCAAAATCAGAAGTAAACAATATAACAGTATACAATACTCACATAATCCGACGCATGCATGCCGCATGCATGACGAACACTTTGTAAAGATCCATTTTGAGGGTTATATTAGCTGTGTAAACTTTGTTAGGGCACTGTTCAAGGCAAGCGCAAGCTCTGTGGGCGTGGACCACGGGATTTAAAGGGGCCGCAGCATAAAATCGGCGCGTTTATAATGATGCCCCAAAATAGGCAGATAAAAAAATTAATTAAAAAAAATCTATGGGGTATTTTGATCTGAAACTTCACAGACACATTCAGGGGACACCTTAGACTTATATTACATCTTTTAAAAACATAATCTAGGGCACCTTTAAATAAAGCCTCCTTGTGCTATGTGTAAGCTAGTACAACAAAAAGCCCCAAATTATCAAAAAAAAAAAGAGATAATTTTCTGATTTTCAAATTATCTGTACAACGGTATGGCAGTTTTCCCTGTGTTATCGAAAATGGTATCGAATATCGATATTTTTCAAGGTATCGCATCGAAGTTTGAAATTCCAGTATTGTGACAACACTAATGGCCATAGAAAAAACAGGGTTTAGTGCAAGTTTTCCCTGCCTGAAATTTTGTCCCAGTCCGGCCCTGTGTGTGTCTACTCTGTGTTGTGGGTTTTCGTTTGTGGTTTCGCTTTCAGTAACAGTGACGGAGATATGAGCTGTATGTCATCTGAAGGTTTTAGATCCAGTCACTCTTCTCCACCGGAGCTGCTCCTCGTCAGTTTTGTGTTCGCAGCTCAAATGCTTCACTCTCCACCCAGATATAAAAGCTGTTGTTGGTTAATGAAGATTTGATGGATGAAGTCGCGGCTCGATTGGACTCTTGTCTAATCAAATGTTATAAGTTTTATGGACGTTGCCATCATTCATACTACTTCAGTCGCTGTTCCTATGGTTACTAGTAAGAGAATACGGGCTTGACTCCCATTGCCCATTCATACAGACAGTATTCGAGACACTTCTGTATGTTGCTTTTTGAACAGGCTCACACCTGTTAGTAAATGCATCCCAAAAACTGACAGTGTGAATGTAGCCTTTATTGATGCAAAAGAAAACTCTTCTCATGCATTTGTTGTATTGTAGCTGCATGTATAAGATTTTGGAGTTTATTTTTAAATATTGAGAACCGGACCCAAAATTAAATGTCTAACCCCTGAAAACTGATGCAAACTGAACAACCACTACATTTTTTTGAGAAAGAATTTGGATTTTTATTTGGACACATAGTATTTGACTCACATTTTAAAGTTAATTTCTGTAGCCACCGATGTATAATTTTTCCTCACTGAGATTCATGCAGCTTTTTACAGTTTATCAGGAACCAGACAATGATTGCATTTGCATATCAAATGTTTACATCAGGAGCAATGAACTTGTAATGAGGTTCACCTGGAGACATTGCAACCCTCAACATGAAGCATACATTATTTATTTAGAGAGATGGATTTCACAGCACAGATGTCGATTACCAGCTGTGCTTTGTTTCTACTAATGTCATAGAATTTTATTAATCACAAAGGCTTGACTGTTCAATACCAGTACACAAAGGTCCAGTGTGTAATTTCTGAAACACTAGTAGCACTAAACAGTTGTGACTGTTTTTCATGATGCCACTCTGAATGCATTGGTGATCGTGTTCTTACCCTGTGTTTGTGTGTTGCAGGTTGGAGATGTCGTGGTGTGAAGATTCTGGAGGCAAGATGACTTTGGTCAAGTTGCTCCTCTCCTTATTGCTGTTACACACATTTTCTGAAGGTAATGACACACATACGCATGTTTGTATGACTATCTTTGTGAAGGACATTCATTGAAATATTGCAACCCCGTCCTTACCTTAACCATCACAACTAAGTGCCTAACCCTAACTTTAACCCTAAAACCAAGTCTTGACCCTCAAACAGTCCTTTAAAGGGGTGTCAGAAAGTGAGGACTGGCCAAAATGTCCTCACTTTGCTCACTTTGTCCTCACTCTGATGGCCTAGAACTCAAACTGGTCCTCACAAAGATAACTGTACGAACACACACACACACAGTTTCTTAAGTAAACAGAAATATTATTTCACAATATTACTGTTGTTACTGTATTTTTCATCAAATTTCTGTTCTAGCATTCCGTCTGTGCAGTTCTTTACAATGTTTGTCTGTGCAAATGTCAGATGAACATTTTTTACTTTTTTTTTCAGCATCTTGGAACATGACCGCTGTATTTTTATGGCACCGCGTATCTTGGGATTCTTGTTTTCATTCTGTTCCATAGAATTGCACTCCATCTAGCTGTCTTTGAACTCAGGAACACATCCATGTCCTGCTAAATTGTTAATTTAGCATCAATGCGTTCATTTTTCATCAGTTTTTTCATAAGTAATTATACCTAATTAATGTGTTAAATTGACATTCCTTATTAAAAGTGAATGTAAAAAATATCCAAAGAAGCGTTAAATCAGTGTGTGACGTCTAAGAAGAATAAGACCCGTTTATGTAAACCTGAGGTGATGGCTTGGCTCATGAATATTAATGATATAACAACATCGGCAGTGACTAATTAATATTCATGAGCCCTGTGGCATCACACCCCGCCCATCTTAAGTCCTCCACTAACTTGTTGCTCACGGGTCAAATGTGTCTCTCAGACTTTAAGATTAAAACTCTGATTGTGCTGACAACGGTCCCTCTTCTGTGTCACTCTCATCTGTTTCTCTCATTTTTCAGCATGCTCTCATTACCTTCCTGTTGTCCTTCTATCAGCCCTCATGTCCTGTCTTTTCTCAGACATCTCACTCCATCACTGTTCTCTCACACCTGTCTATCATTCCTCACTGTTTGCGTGTGTGTGTGTTGGACACCTGCGATCTGCGGCGGCACATTTAACAAGACACTGTCGCTGCCGCTTAACATCAGTCCAGAGGAGTTTATAATTCACTGCCCTCTTCTTCCTTTTCCTGTCTGCGTCCTTTCTTTTTGCTGAACCTCTCTCAATCATTTACACACTCCATCTTTCTTCATGAATCTGCCTCGCTCCTCTCTGTCTCTCATAGGTCCTGTGGGAGCTGTTCTCTCATGGTTATTAGCTCTCTGTGATTGGTTCAGGGTTTTGAGGGTTAAATGAAATGGAGGTAAATTAGGGAGGGAGTTTGAGCCCTGAACCCCTGAACAACTCAGGACTGAATGTTAAACACTCCTCGCCCAAAAGAGAGAGAGAGAGAGTTTAAAGGAATAGTTCACAAAAAAGAAAATTCTGTCATTATCCAAACTTTTTCACAATGACCGTGACTGTCAAGCTCTCACAAGGACAAAAAACATCATAAAAGTATCATAAAAAGAAATTCATATAGCTTGTGTGCTATATTCCAAGTCTTCTGAAGCCATATGATAGCGTTGTGTGCATTTGCATTATTCACCTCTTCAAACAGACTCTCATGGCACTTCAGAACTATTTTATATTTTGTAAATGCATGATTTCCAGTGAATAATAACCTACATTTCAACTACTGTACAGCTTCAGAAGACTTTTAATTAGTGCTGTCAATCAGTTAAAAAAAAACCTAATTAAGTACACATTTTCTGTAATTAATTGCACCTGACTTTAACATTTTTAATATATTTTTATATTGTAATACATAATTTAACATCAAAACTCTAAATTAACATAGAAACACTATGAAGATGGTATAATTTAAATATTTGTTTAATGGCATATTTTTGCTAAGTACTATGAATGAAGGCAAGTATCACTGATAACAATACTGCTACTGATGTCTCCATTTAACTTCTCATAATTTGTAATAAAAAAAATAAAAATTAAAAAACGTCAGTATTGCAAGTATTTACACAAGTTGTACTGATTGCAGTATACAAGATATGGTGTTTTTTAGTCACAACCCAGACTATCAAGTGCCCAAAAAGGACCATAAAAGTACAGTAAAACTAGTCCATAGGACTTGCACACCGTACTTTAAGTCTTTTGAAGCAATTCAATAGCTTTTTGTGAGAAACGGACAGAAATTCAAGTGGTTATTCAAATCTTTCTTTTTGCCCAGTTTGCCCAAATCAGAAGGATACACTCTAAAAAAATATGGTTCTTTGAAGGTTCTTTACATGTAGTAACAGTTCTATTTAGAACCACATCACCCCAAAGAACCCTTTTCATGCTGAAATGGTTCTTTGTGTTAAAGCTCAGGGTTCTTTTTCCCCTGCCTTTTTTTTTTTTTTTTTTCCAAATCTGTAACTGTCAAAGCCACATCGTTACTGTTTTTTGGAGGCTTAGCCATTCAATAACATAGACTGTCAAGACACTCTCAGCAGGTAAATGATTTCTTTCTTAAAATGTCTACAAATTTTAACTTTCAAATTGTAACTGGTTTCCTACCAGTCACCTTTATCACACCATTGAGGTCCTATAGCACTTAGCATGGTTCTTTATAGAACCTTATAAAAAGGGTTCTATTTAGCATTGGGTTCTGCTATTGTTACAAACCGAAGAACCCTAATTTGGTACTGTTTAGAACCATTTTCCTTTAGAGTGTAGAGCAAGAATCATATGAAGTACTTTTGGACCATGAACAGCCTTTCTGTTCTGCTACTCATTTTGTGTTACTCTGAAAAAAGAGTAAAGGTGAAGAGTGAAGGTGAGTAAAGGATTTTCATTATTTTTTTTATTTGTATTTTTTTTGGTGAACTTTCACTTTAAGGTAAAAAGTGGAAGAGGTGGAAGAGAGGTGAGCTGTCTTCATAAAAAATGATGATGTCTGTGAAGAGATCTGATATGACGTGAGTTTCTGTCCGACCTGTTCACTCAAAAGACTCTCAGTCAATGTCACAATGGTAAAACATCAGCTAGCAAGCCAGTTTCACACATCCTGTGTCTGTAAGCAGCATAAGTACAGCTGCGGGTATTTGCGGGTTTTTCCTTGACGTGGCTGTAAATTCTAAAATTGGCTAGAGCAGGCCATTGTGAACTATTACAAAGTGTAAACTAAACTGCTTCATTAAACCCTGTATTGTAAAGAATGTGTTGATAAATTGGTTAATAGGTGAAGTATGTACGATTTTTGATGTTAAAATACATTTTCTTAACCAAGTTTATTGTCTACTATTATGGCATTTTTTCCACTGTACGGTACGGCTCACTTCAATAGTACCACCTCGGTTGAGGTTCCAAGTGAGCTGTACCAATAGTAAAATGTGACGTGTAAACACTGCAGATCACTGATTGGTCAGAGAGAATCGTCACTACCAGCGTCAATGGATTTGAAACACGAGACACCAAACCCGCTAGATTTAAATAGTCAGTTACAGCCACCGCAGTATCATTTGTTCACACAACTTTTTTTAAATTACTTGCTTTAAACGACCATCGCACGCAACTTGAAAAAAGAAATGGCTGTATCGTGGTCAGTAGTAGAAGTGCAGAAGTTCCTCTCGTTGGTAGCCGAGGAGCGGATCCATGCCAGTAGATGCGGTACAACTATAACAATCAGTCTATAATCCCACCCACTTTGAAGTGGTACCAAACTGTAGTGGAAAAGCAAACCGAAAGTAAAGCGAGCCTAACCGTGCTGTGCCATGCCGAGCCGAGTCGTACCACGCAGTGGAAAAGTGCCAGTCAAAAGCTGTTCATGGCTTTATCTCTCCAAAAAGTGTAAAAATTGATCCCCCCAGGCACCATCTAAACATTGAGAGTGGTCCACTCAAATCTGTCAATCTCTTTCCAGTCTTAAAGGGTTAGTTCACCCAAAAAGGAAAATTCTGTCATTTATTACTCACCCTCATACCGTTCTACACCCGTAAAACCTTCGTTAATCTTCGGAACGCAAATTAAGATATTTTTGTTGAAATCCAATGGCTCCGTGAGGCCTGCATAGGGAGCAATGACATTTCCTCTCTCAAGATCCATAAAGGTACTAAAAACAGATTTAAATCGGTTCATGTGAGTACAGTGATTCAATGTTAATATTATAAAGCGATGAGAATATTTTTGGTGCGCCAAAAAAAACGACTTATAAAGTGATGGCCGATTTCAAAACGCTGCTTCAGGAAGCTTCGGAGCATTATGAATCAGCGTGTCGAATCAGCGGTTTGGAGCGCCAAAGTCATGTGATTTTAGCAGTTTGGTGGTTTGACACGCAGCCGAATCATGATTTTGGCGTACCAAAAATATTCTCGTCCCTTTATAATATTAATATTGAACCACTGTACTCACATGAACCGACTTAAATATGTTTTTAGTACATTAATGGATCTTGAGAGAGAAAATGTCATTGCTGGCTATAAAGGCCTCACCGGAGTCTTCGGATTTCAACAAAAATATCTTAATTTGTGTTCAGAAGATTAACAAAGGACTTACGGTTGTGGAACGGCATGAGGGTGAGTAATAAATGACATTATTTTCATTTTTGGGTGAACTAACCCTTTAAGGCGAGTGCACAAAATAGGATTCTCAAACACATTTTGAGAATCCTACAAGATTCCCATAATCCTAGGCTAAAATCTGTAGTCTTTGATCGCTAGTTTGACATGTTAACAGACAGCCGATTAATGACCATTGCAATCAAATTTTACCTCAGATGAAATTCTGGCAGTGTCAGAAGCTTTGCCGCACAGTCCTGCAGTGCGACTTCTCCTACGACAAATGTTTTTAAAGACAAGCCGTGATCAAAATTAACGCTAGAGCCCATAGATATCACTGTCAGTTCGTACTGCCGTTGACACTTTCTCCAACAAGTGGATGCAGTGAGACCTGTTTTCCTGTTTGTTCATGTGATGTGCGACATAAAGCCTATTGCTTACTCATGACACACAGCAACAAAGCTAAAATAAGTAGAACTTATGTTAAACCTTTTACTGAAAATAGCCTACTTTTACCTGTTAAGACATTCTATCACAAGCACCCGTAAGAGCTGTATTTGTGATGTGTGAGTTGGGGGAGGTGCAACCCACGAAAGGGGCGTTTGCAAGGTTGTTTGAAAATTGCTTTTTTTTTGTAATTCCGTTAGGTGCCACTAGTGACGCAGAAACTACATACTTCACCTTTAAAGGGATAGTTCACCCAAAAATGAAAATTCTGTCATCCTTTACTAACCCTCAAGCTGTTCCAAACCTGTATAAATTATTTTTTTCTGCTGAACACAAAAGAAGATATTTTGGAGAAAGTTTGTAACCAGGCTGCTTTGGGTCACCATTGACTTCATAGTATAAAAAAAAAAATACTATGGAAGTCAGTGGTGCCCCAGAACTGTTCAGTTTCCTGCATTCCTCAAAATATCTTCCTTTGTGTTTAGCAGAACAAAGAAATTTATACAGGTTTGGAACAAACTGAGTGTCAATTTTTACTTTTGGGTGAACTATGCCTGCATTTTGGGCATTATGTGAAGTGTACCTTAATGCATTTCTACTTGTTTTTCAAGTTTTGCACACAGACATAGGCGCTGAAATAAATACACATCACTTATATGTTTCAGACATTGGATGCACTGTAAACCCGGATAAGTTGAGCTAACTCAAAAAATTTGAGGTAATCAGTTACATCAATTTTTTTTTGAGTAATGATGTTCCCAATTTTAAGTAAGCAGAACTACCAAGTTTGAGTTTGTAGTACTCATGTGTGTTAATTGCTCCTATATTGAAGTACTGAGTTAGCGAACTCATAAATTTTAATAGCAATTAACATAAAATATTTAGTTAATTAACTTTTTTATTTTGAGTTCTTGCAAATTAAATTTTTATTAAGTTATTTACTTCACTGTAAACCCTAATAAGAAAATTCAGAAAATTCCAAATGCCAAAATCATGTAACTTACCTGCTCTCCAACCTTGTCACTACTAAATCTCCCTTACCATTAATCTTGCACAAAAAAACATTATATAACACTTAATTTTAACATTTACTCTCCCTTTCGACTGCCATGGGCAAAGCATGATGCGAAATAGAAATCCCAGCCCAGTTTCAGTTAAACTTAAGTTCATCTAAATTAAAAGAAATGTGTTCATACAACTCAAAACAATGAAAAAGTTTACTTGAAATATGTCAGTGCTGTGAACTCAAAAGAAAAAGAAAGTTCTAAATACTCATAACAGTTAATCTAACTGAACTAATTTGTTTAATTTAAGTTTGTTCTACTCAAACCAATTAAGTATTTTGAGCATTAGGGTTTACAGTGTCTGTGAAACATGCCTTACAATCTTAAGTGTGAAAATTCAATTAAATCATATTCATTTCAGTATTCATTACAGTTTAATTTCAGTGCATGGGGCTCAAAGAAAATTTCATTAAGCAACAATAATGATATGACTATTAATTTTATCATTACAGTGTAAAGATCTGGAGCTGAAACCAGGACAGATGCAGCAGTTTTTTTTTGCTTTTGGCAGGAACTCTCATTAAATCTCCGATCCACTTTGTCACACACCTAAAACTCGTTTTAATCTCTGCTGCCATTCTGTAATGGTCCAGTAATTAACACAGGCTGATGTGTTACTCTAGATTGATTCTAGTAAGTGTGTATTGGCAGATGCACAGTCGATCGCTCTCGTTCCTTGCTCGGCATCTCTCCCTCTCTCTCTCTGGGTTTGTTCTTGCCACGTTCAAAGCGGAGTCAAAGAGTGATTCACCCTATCAGACACCAACACTTCAAACACACACATACGTACAAGCCCTTTCTAGAGTGTGTGTTGTCTCTGTGGCCCACTACCCATGCATATGATCAAAGCTCTCCTGATCTTCCTGACAAATCAGCTTGTCTCCTGCTACCCCTGGAAAGAGAACACATACACGCGTGTATACACTGGGGAAACATGCCTCGCACACAAAAAACGCAGATGGGGAAGTTTACACATGTCAGAGCAAGGTGTGAAGTAGTAGTAGTAGTGAAATATTGAGTGCTAATGTTTGGGAAGTGGGAACCCAAGTAAGATACTGTATGTTATGCTGTAAGACAGATTTGTATGTTAAAGGGATAGTTCACCCAAAAATGAAATTTTATGTCATTAATTACTCACCCTCATTGTCGTTCAAAACCTGTAAGAACTTTGTTCATCTCCGGGACACAAATTGAGATATTTTTGATGAAATCCAAGTTTGTTTGTTTTTTTATCACCCATAGAAAGCAACATAATTACCGTCATTCAAGGTCCATAAAGGTATTAAAGTCATCTTTAAAATAGTCCATGTGAATACATTGGTTCAACCTTAATGTTATTAAGCGACAAGAATACTTTTTGTGTGCAAAGACAAAACAAAAATAATGACTTTATTCAGAGAATTAGAGAATTTTATTAGAGAATTTCTTCTCTACCCTGTTTTTGTTTTTTGTTTTTGTGCACAAAAAGTATAAAATGTATTCTCGTCGCTATATATATGATATTTACTTTTCAGGTTGGTTACATACAGAACTAACCAACTCACTCACTGGCTAATGGTTCTGAAAAAAAGGATTTTTCACAAGAAAAATTTTCTTTTTTTGGCATCTACGGTTCCAGGAAGAACCTTTAACATACAAAAGGTTCTTTATAGTGGAAAAATGTTCTGTAGATTATTAAAATGTTCTTCAATCTAAGAAAAAGAAAGTTTAAGAACTGTTTACTGAAAGGTTCGTTGGGGAACCCAAAACGATTCTTCCACGAGATTGCTGTGAAAACCCTCTTTTGAAACCTAATTTTTTTTAAGGGTGCTGTAGAAGAGGCTGATTTTCACTGTCAAATCACTTCTACATATGGCCTCTTACAAAAGTGCACACGTTCTTGGCCCTTATATTGATTGGGGAAGGCTCCACACTGAGAGCATTCATTTGGTGCCCATCAGTGTCATTTTCTGTTTGCCATCTAATGGAACTGCTGTAACTGTATGTTTTTTCTCTTATTTAGACCCATGTCTCTGTCTCTCTGTCTTCCAGCCTCTAATCAGCCGCCTCGTTTCCAGAATTACTTCTTCCAGTCATACCTGCTCATCTATGAGAACACACCAGTGGGTGAGTGTCTCTCGCAAACATACACACATACTGCTCTGTCTGTACACACACTGATGGATCTTTCTACACATGCTGTCTGAACTTAGTTTTCATTTTTGTTGATTTCAGTCCATGAATGCTGAATGGACCATGTTTCGTTTGATTTTCAGTTTGTTCAGTTGTTTTTGTGTGCAAGCTAAGCAAAAGACCCATAGTTAGAATAGATATCCTTAACTAGATGTGTGCATTTTGATTTCAGTGTTGGAGTATGAAAAAGTTATTTTAGCTAGAAATTCAACAAAAAATGGTTTATGCATGAAATGACCATGTGGTAATGGCTTCTTCAGTGAATTAAATATTTGAAAAGTACCTTATCTCAAATTCTGCTAGGATGAAAATGATAAACTCATGATATACATTAACACCTTTGACTGAAATCAGTTGATTTAGTTGCTCAGTTTGCATGGTAAAACCCTCTTTAAAAGCTTCCAGTAAAGCACCGGCACTACAGCAATACATATTTATACATTAACATATACATACACTTTTTAGCAAATATTTTCATTTTATAAAGGGTGTTAATCCCTCCTTACAGTCTTTACTTCCCATCTCACCTCTTACTATTCCTCTTCATCCCTTATTCATAGTTTTCCTGTCTTTAATGCCTCTTTCACCTCTCCCAGTCTATAGGTCAAAGAGCATGCATGTTTATTTAACCTTGTGACCTCTTGTTATCATAAGCTGCTTTTGTGGTCTTATCTGACCCTCAGTCTGCGGTTTGCCTCACTGTTCCTTATTTTTCCTCGTTTTTAAACACTCTTTTGTTATGGACTGAATGATAAACACTTATGTATAATTTAACTCTATTTGCTAGAGTAAAGCACTTGCACTGTGTTTTAAGCTTAGAGAAATGGCTTCTCTCCATTTAAAAAAAAAAAAAACTCTTGAAAACGTACATTGTAACTTGCACTTTTTCTGCATTTGGTAGATTATACAAGAAATAAAACATTTAATGTTGTAAACACAGTTTGCAAAGTTGCATTTTATGTTATTTTATACTTTCTAGAACTGATTTCAGTAGAGTTTGATGTCTTAAGTGAATGTAAACTCTGTTGAGAAAGAAATTGGATGTTTATCGTTATACTGGATTAGGTCTTAAAGTGACAACAGCCTATAAAACTGCTGTTTGTGTCTGGGTCAAAAATGTTAATCAAGCAACAAAAACAGCTTTAACAAAGATAACACAGTGAATACAGTAAACACTATAGTATTATTTTACATTTAATGATAGCATTTCTGTACCTGAATACTACTGTTAGACCTTACGTTATTTGTACATTTGTTTTATTATGTTTATCTATATGCTTGTAATTTGTATATATGTTCTTAATTTTTTACTGTCAAGTCAAGTCACTTTTATTTATACAGTGCTTTTTACAATGCAGATTATGTCAAAGCAGCTTTACAGTGATAACTGGTAAATAATTTTGGCTGCACAGCAGCTCTGTGAAAATGGTGTCATTGTCCAGCTTAAGTAAATACAGTATTGATTCATTCTGTTTTAAAAAATCAATAGTTTTTAACATAGATCACATACAATGGTGTCAATGCAGGCAAACCAAAACATTGTTGAATATCAAGTGTCCCCAACTAAGCAAGCCAAAGGCGACAGCGGCTAAGAACCCAAACTCCAACAGGTGACATCAGGTGACAAACAGGTGATAAAAATGGAGGAAAAAACCTTGAGAGAGACAAGGCTCGGTCGGGGGGCCAGTTCTCCTCTGGCAAACAGCGAACAGTGCGTGACTGTGATTCAGACAGCTTAACAGGTCATAAGCCTGTAAAGCTGACAGTTCACTTGCCTTTAATACTGTTTGAACTTTATTAGTTTGGCTAGTAGTTTTTTTCTTTAGGTTAGAAGTACTTAAAGGGTTAGTTCACCCAAAAATTAAAATAATGTCATTTATTACTCACCCTCATGCCGTTCCACACCCGTAAAACCTTCGTTAATCTACGGAATGCAAATTAAGATATTTTTGTTGAAATCCAATGGCTCAGTGAGGCCTGCATAGGGAGCAATGACACTTCCTCTCTCGGAGCTTCGGAGCGTTATGAATCAGTGGTTCGAATCAGCGGTTCGGAGTGCAGTCACATGATTTCAGCAGTTTGCCGGTTTGACACGCGATCCGAATCATGATTCGACACGCTGATTCATAACGTTCTGAAGCTTCATGAAGCAGTGTTTTGAAATCGGCCATCACAATAAGTCGTTATTTTGTTTTTTTGGCGCACCAAAAAATATCTCGTCGCTTTATAATATTATTATTGAACCACTGTACTCACATGAACCGATTTAAATATGTTTTTAGTACATTAATGGATCTTGAGAGAGGAAATTCATTGCTGGCTATGCAGGCCTCACTGAGCCATCGGATTTCAACAAAAATATCTTAATTTGTGTTCCGAAGATAAACGAAGGTCTTACGGGTGTGGAACGGTATGAGGGTGAGTAGTAAATGAAATTATTTTAATTTTTGGGTGAACTAACCCTTTAAAGTGGGTTTTAAATAATACATTAAAAGCAAAGTTACATTCCCCACCAATGTATTATTATTTTTTGTGCTGATCCGAAACATGATCCTGACCGTGACTCGAAAACCGTAAAATGATCCGAACCGTGAGTTTTGTGGTCCGTTGCACCACTAGTGTGTTTGGTCTCAAGCAGTGTTTTACTCTAACAGTTTCTGTCGTTAAATTTCTGTCTGTGCCTGTATGTATTTCAGCATTTTTAGGGACCCCGATGATTGACAGGGCAATTTGAGAGTGTCAGGGTTTTCATCACCTTGCCGCGTGTTGTCGTGAGTTGGTTTTAAAATAGATCTATCGGGCCTCTCCGCTGATAGGAGGCTCTCTGAACCGCAAATACACTTACACCACACTTATCCATAAAATCTCAGAATTCTGCCATCCAGCCCATTTTACGTGAACCATCTGCAAACAAGCAGTGTGTGTGCATGTGTTTCATAAGAGCTCACAATTGTGCCTCTAATACATTATAATGCATTGTTTCTTAAACTATGGGCACTTTAGGAAGTGACTTGACGAAAATACATTCTCTTAAAACATGCTTTTCACACTCACTAGTTTATTTAATTTGTCTGCTAACAATGTCCAAAAGTGTATAAACAAAAACTACCAATAAAATGTTTGGGGTCAGTACGAATTTTTTTTAAAGAAATTAATACTTTATTCAGTAACATTGCATTAAATTGGTCAAGTGTGACAGTAAAGACATTTATAATGTTACAGAAGATTTGTATTTCAAATAAATGCTGTTCTTTTGAACTTTCTATTCATCAAAAATATGTATCATGGTTTCTGCAAAAATATGAAGCAGCACAACAGCATTGATAATAATAAGAAATGTTTTTGATCAGCAATTCAGCATATTAGAATGATTTCTGAAGGATCTTGTGAAGATTGAAGTACTGATGCTGAAAATTCAACTTTGCATCACTGAAATAAATGACATTTTATAAACAAAAAATTTAAATAGAAAGTATTTATCATAAATTGTAATAGTATTTCACAATATTGCTGTTTTTACTGTATTTTTGATTAAATAAATGCAGCCTCGGTGACCGTAAGAGACTCAAAAACGATAAGAATTCTTACCTACCCCAAACCTTTGAGCTTTTTTTATTCATTTCGGTAATGTGCATATTTTGCATTATATATTATAATGTAATAAGTTACATTATATAATAGCATTCTGTGATGGAAATGATGGAGGTGCAATAAAATGACTGACACCTCTGTCGTGCTAAGGCTAGATATACAATTAATTATTATTTTTACAGTGCAATTTTGACACAATTATAATAATTTGACAATTACAGCTTGATTGGAAATGATCAATACATAAATTGAAACTTGAAAATACTGAAATTGAAAATCTCCCATTGACATTGACAGAATGTTCATTGACAGAATGTTCATTGAGAGAATGTTCAGCATTCAAAATGAACAGACAGCGATGACATCATTGTCATACTTGAATTGTGATTGATCTTTACTTTACTATCTATTTAGATGCAAATACTACATATTTGGACATTCTACTTATTCAAGTAGCTTGGATATGTGGATGCATAGCTAGTTTAAGCATTATGTAAAACTCATCATATTCTTTCGTGATATCATATATCCCATCCATTTCTTCTGGCCTCCTTGTTTCATTGTATATGCGATCCATTCATTTAGAGTGCCAAAATTCCTGTTACCCACCCTGAAACTGAACAAATGTCTTAAGCTACATGAAACTTTGACAATGCATGCAGCATGAACATTTCCTTGACTTGCACACTCTCCATTAACACAGCGCTGAACAGCAAAGACGTTGATGCTGCCAAATTACAAAAGGTAAACAATGAACTCACGACTAGTCGACTACTTTTTGTATGACCAGTTGACTAGTTAAAGAGTTGTTGTGCAGATCCTAATTAGTTGATTTCTGTTTATTGAGATTAATTAGGATGTGACAAGCTGTTCCCAGACTATCACTGGTTCAGTCAGGGTTCATTTCCACCTGCAGCAGTGTCAGCGTGCCCTGTGTGTCCTCTCTGCCCTGCCTGACTCTGATTGGTGGTCAGAGCCATCAGCCATGTCTGATTGGATGACTCTGATGGCTTATTCATGGAGAGGGCGGATGATTGGACAGTGCCAATTTGTCAGAGTTATAGTTTATTAGTAGCGCAGATGTCCTCGTACTGGAGGACTTCCAAATGACACACGCACTGGCACACCCCGACACAAACACACACACTTACACTAATAAACGCATGCAAACCAACACGTTCACACTCATGACTTGATGGAGACACAGACTTTCCACTGGGGTGTGTGTATATGCATATAATCACACGAACAGTATCTGTGTTTGTACAGGATCAAGTGAGTTTGTGCTTCATATTACTTGATGCATTTTTGTGAGTGCATTAGTGAGCTTGTGCTTATAGGGGACAAATATAACAGTGGAAATTGTAACACTCTAAGGGGCTGTTTACACAATACCGTTTTCAACTAAAAACTGAAAACTTTTTATGCATTTTGGCCATTCATTTACGTCAGTGGCATTTTGGTGGCCTGAAAATGCATTTTGAAACAGGTTTCAAAGTTCAAGTTTTTGAAAATGATACTGTTATTGTCTCTGTTTAAACGACAAAAACGTGAATTTGTGAAAACGGTAACGTCATGCACATGCGGATTATGTGTTCAGTCTATAGGCGTGTAGTTCTTCTTTACAAAGTGACATCGCCAACTACTGGCCTGGCATTAATAATACAGTGTTTTGTGAACTGTATGTGAAAAACGCAAAGGAAGTTTTTCTGTTTTTAGTACATCGTTGTTGTGTAAATGTACCCTAAATATAGAGTAAGTAAAATGTCGCAAGACAGTAATATTGTGAAATATTAGTACAAATTAAAGTAACTGTTTTCTATTAGAATATATTTTAAAATGTAATTTATTCCTGATGGTTACTTCAGTCTTCAGTGTCACATGATTCTTCAAATCATCCTAACATGCTGATTTTCTGCTCAAGAAACTTTTCTTATTAGCATTATTGTTGAAAACAATAGTGCTGCTTAATATTTTTGTTTAAACTGAACTACACTGCCCTGCCCAAAAAAAAAAAGGTCGCTGTTTGGATTTTAATAGGCAAATACTTAAGAGTCAATGGATGGATCATTATTACAGTGGTTATTATTTTTCCAGAATGTTATATGTTTGGCAACGGATCTTTTAACCCTAAAAGATGGAGTGTGTAGCTTTTCATTTCTTAAACAACCATGTATTAAGATGTATCATGGCCATATTCTAGGAGGACAATGTCAAGAGGTTCATTAGGTTCAAATTGTGAAAGAATTGTTGGGAGGGAGCATGAAGAATCATTTTCACACATGAATTGGCAATGCAATTTGCAAGTTTTTGGGATGTGCTGGAGGAGACTTTACAGAGTGCTCACCTCTTGCATTGTCAGTATAGGATCTTGACCAAAAAAATCATGCACCTCTCGATGGAAATAAATGTTGTGATGTTATTTCCATCAAGAGGTGCATCAATTTTTGGTCAAGATCTTGTATTGACAATGCAAGAGGTGAGCACTCTGTAAACTCTACTCCAGCACATTCTGAAGACATTCAATGAATTTAAGGTCTGGACTCAGAGGTGCCAATTCATGTGTGAAAATGATTCTTCATGCTCTCTGAACCATTCTTTCACAATTTTAACCCTGGTGAATCTTGACGTTGTCATCCTGGAATATGGCCATGATGTGTCTTCCTACAAGGTTGTTTAAGAAATGAAAAGCTACACACTCCATCTTTTTTTAAAATTTATTTATGATTTATTTATTGAATTTTCAAAACAACAGCAAAACGGTAATAAACACATTTAATAAACACATAAATAATAAACACATTTAAAGAAAAACAAAAACAAAATTAGGTTACATTTTTTTTAAATAAATTAACAAGTTTAGTTCAGAATCACACTCCATCTTTAAGGGTTAAAAGAACCGTTGCCAAACATATAACATGCTAGAAACATAATAATCACTGTAATAATGATCTATTCATAGATTCTTAAGTATTTGCCTATTAAAATCCAAACAGCGATTTATTTTATTTTATTTTATTTTTTTTTTTTTTTTTTTTTGGCTGGGCAGTGTATATTCTGAATTCATTAATTTTTCATTTATTTATTTAATGAAATATGTTTTCTTAGTTCATATTTTCCATGAATGCAAAGTCATCACAAAATGGTAAAGTTATGCTGATCCCCACTTTGCCTAGGACGTTCCAAATGCATTTCCTAATTTTTGAAAAATGTTTTGTTCATTTATTTATTTTTTGGATTTATTATTTTATTTGGTGTGAAAATAATACCTTGTTATTAGGGTCTGAGAGTAGAATACCAAATGTCTTTGGTCTTTTTTTTTTAAAATTAAGTATTCTGCAATGGTCTTTGGGTTTGCATTTTTCCACGTGTAAGTGATTAAGTGTGTTTTAGGCACTCTGTAACGCACAACCTCTTATGGCTTATTGTTTTATGACTTTCTTAGTGTACATATTGGTACTGTTGCTGTAGTCACTCCGTTGCCCCCAGTGTCCATAGGGGTGCTGTTTGTATGTGTTTTAAGCTGGTGTCTCACTGCAGTAGTTTATCAGCCAGCCAATTTATGACTCTCTCCTTCCTTCTATCTGGAAAATTCCACTGAGACGCCTCTGTTTGCTTACTCCCAAATTGGCAAGTGGCTTAATTAGACTAATTAGTCAATTAGCTAACTGTAGCATGTGCATTCATCTGTTTAAATGACAGAATACTTCAGGCCTGTTTGGCTTTGAATAAAGGGCATACTGCAGATAATTATAATGTTAGTTTAACAGCAGTCTGCTGCTACCACTGAGAGGAGTGTGAAGACTTCATTAAGAGCTCAGAAATGCACCGCTTAGGTGAACCAGAGGTTGAAATATCAGCGTGCATTGCATGGTCTGGGTCTCAAAACTCAAATATTTTGTCTGGATATGGGTCTTAGGTCTTAGACAACCTGCCTTATTTTTCAATACGAATGTAAATTACTTCCTGTGAATTTGCAGGCGTCCGATTCATTATTTGCTAAATAACTAGAAGAATGGCAAAGTGCAGTGAAGACTAAAACTATTTGCACTAAAAACCAGTGTGTTTATGATTCTGGGTGCGACTCAGTCAGCTCCCTAGTTCATGAATCAGTATATCGTGTGCATGAATTTGGGCACTGATAAGGACAGTAAGGACCCTGGCTCAATACACACTGGGACACTGATGATGGCATGACAGCATCCTCATTGTACAACGTCACTGCTGGTATTTATGAACAACAGCAGAACTGATATTTTTTAAATGTTACTTCAAGTACATTATGATAAATACTTTGATTGTTTCATACAAACCCGATTCCAAAAAAGTTGGGACACTGTACAAATTGTGAATAAAAACAGAATGCAATGATGTGGAAGTTTCAAATTTCAATATTTTTATTCAGAATACAACATAGATGACATTTCAAATGTTTAAACTGAGAAAATGTATAATTTTCAGGGAAAAATAAGTTGATATTAAATTTCATGGCATCAACACATCTCAAAAAAGTTGGGACAAGGCCATGTTTACCACTGTGTGGCATCCCCTCTTCTTTTTATAACAGTCTGCAAATGTCTGGGGACTGAGGAGACAAGTTGCTCAAGTTTAGGAATAGGAATGTTGTCCCATTCTTGTCTAATACAGGCTTCTAGTTGCTCAACTGTCTTAGGTCTTCTTTGTCGCATCTTCCTCTTTATGATGCGCCAAATGTTTTCTATGTGTGAAAGATCTGGACTGCAGGCTGGCCATTTCAGTACCCGGATCCTCCTTCTACGCAGCCATGATGTTGTAATTGATGCAGTATTTGGTCTGACATTGTCATGTTGGAAAATGCAAGGTCTTCCCTGAAAGAGATGATGTCTGGATGGGAGCATATGTTGTTCTAGAACTTGGATATACCTTTCAGCATTGATGGTGCCTTTCCAGATGTGTAAGCTGCCCATGCCACACTCACTCATGCAACCCCATACCATCAGAGATGCAGGCTTCTGAACTGAGCGCTATTAACAACTTGGGTTGTCCTTGTCCTCTTTAGTCCGGATGACATGGCGTCCAAGTCTTCCAAAAAGAACTTCAAATTTTGATTTGTCTGACCACAGAACAATTTTCCACTTTGCCACAATCCATTTTAAATGAGCCTTGGCCCAGAGAAAACGCCTGCGCTTCTGGATCATGTTTAGATATGGCTTCTTTTTTGACCTATAGAGTTTTAGCCGGCAACGGCGAATGGCACGGTGGATTGTGTTCACCGACACTGTTGTGATTTCCATTACAGTAGCATTCCTGTATGTGATCACGGGCATCCAGTATGGTTTTCCAGCCTTGACCCTTACGCACAGAGATTGTTCCAGATTCTCTGAATCTTTGGATGATATTATGTCTCACTTTCAACATTTGATATTTTATCTATATTCTATTGTGAATAAAATATAAGTTTATGAGATTTGTAAATTATTGCATTCCTATTTTTATTCACAATTTGTACAGTGTCCCAACTTTTTTGGAATCGGGTTTGTATACCTGCAACATTTCAGATGTAAATTAATTAAAAATGTTAGCTAGATTATGTTCAGTGCCTGTTTAGTGATGTATTTTTATGCTGAAATAGTATTAAATAACAGTTTGTTTTTACAAAACATCTATTGTGTGGTAAGTTGGCTCATGTGATTTGTTTCGTGTTTCTGAACGTCCATTAAAGGGTTAATTCACCCGAAAATAAAAATGATGTCATTAATTACTCACCCTTACGTCGTTCTAACCCCGCAAGACCTTCATTCATCTTCGGAACACAAATTAAGATATTTTTAATGAAATCCGTGAGCTTTTTGAACTCCGATAGACGGCAGTATTATTATCACTTTCAAGGCCAGCTCCTATGTCAGCATCACATGCATGTGTTGTGCTGCTCACATGTACAGCATCAGCCAATACTGAGTCGCCGTTCTGACTTAGAACCTGGAAGCGCTGCACTGTGTTTACCATGTCAGCAGTGCAGGAGAATGACAGGGAAGATAAAAAAATTTTTTGTGTCCAAAAGTTATTTTTGTTTGTTTTTTTCCACAGAAAAAGTATTCTCGTCGCTTCATAACATTAAGGTTGAACCACTGTATTCACATGGACTATTTATCGATGTAATAATGTTGCAGTCTATCGGAGGCCAGAAAATATCTTAATTTGTTTTCCGAAGATGAACGAAGGTCTTTTTAGGGAGCGAACGTTTCAGTGCACTGGAAGGATTTTGCTATTGAGACAGACCTTAAAATGGCCAACCTCCTGATCAGTGCCCTGCTGTTTAAGACGAACCATAATTGAACCTGAAAAACTTGATTTGTTTAATTTATATTTTTGTTATTGTATTTTTCCTATTGTTTCAAATTTGCTGCTTTGTTCCTAATTTTGATAACAAAACAAACAAACAAACAAACAAAAAGAAACATATTGTGATAAATATAGTTATCGTGAAACAAAATTTCTTATATTGTTAAATAAGATTTTGGTCATATCACCCACCCTACTTACAGGTTATTATAGAGTAAGATAAATGTGATGTTTCTGTGTTGTGTCCTGACCTGACCTCCACAGCTCAGTGGTGTTTAGACACGCTTTAAAATAAATGTTTTCCAATGATTCTTTACAGCATGGTTTGGTTAGGTTTTCGATTTGTAGGCTTCTTGAGTTTACTTTTGATTATAATTTATAGATTTTTCAGACCAGCATATTGGTTTCTGGGCTCTACAGCACATGTAGATGGTTTTCTAAATAACTAAAGCCAAAAAGTTCTTTGTGGAAATAAATGTACAATACTGCAACATCAGACTGTAATACCCATTTTGCTTGTAACTCTAGTTTTATTAGTAAGGATACTTGTGTCAGATCATATGTGTCAGATTTTACAATGAATCCAAACTGGATGTGGATATTCAATCCTCAGGGGTCAGATTTCCATGAACTCTAATTGGTGGGATTAGGTTCCTTCTCTGTCCAGCTGAGTCATTGTGATCTACTGTGTTTGCGTATAGTGTTATGCTGTTTTTATGTCCATAGAAGTATGCAGGAATGCTGGGTAAAGCTTTGTCATGTTGGGTGAGAGATGTGGAACTGCATACGAGTGTATTTTTATACTCTTTCACTCCCACACATTCACTAGACTACTATAACAGAGCTATTCAATTATACACATATTAGATATCACACTGGAAAGAAAGCAGATGTGGCATAAAATTTAATTAAATAACACTCACATTCAAAACCAAGAAATGGAATTTTCATATTTGAATAAAAGGGGGAATGTTGTTGTCAGATTCCCAGAACATTTGGCCTCTGATGAATCCTTAAACACACAAGTATATACATGTGACATGTATATACATGTGACATGGAGAAATCTCTCAAATCAATTAGTACACATGTGAAATGTTTCACACACCATGTCACGTTAACATAAACACCTGCTGAATAATGAACATCTAATAACAAATCACACACCTTTCCCTTTGATGTGCGCTCTCTCTCTCTCTCTCTCTCTCTCTCTCTGTGTTTTTGTGTGGTAATTTAGCAGTGTGATTTCAGAGGAAGTTTGTGTATTTAACTCAAACGCAGCATGTGGCAAAACCCTTTAATCTGATAATCCACTTTATTTTGATCCACTTGTTCACTCAGACTCAGTTTAAACATGGCATTTAAACTTCACACACTCTCTCTCATACACATGCCCTTATGCTGAGATGAAACTAATCATATGCATTTGTATTAATGCATGTTTGCGTGTGTCTGTAAGGGCCAATTTCTTGCATGTTAAAATCTTTCCATTAATGAGCTCCTTGGCTTTTCTAATTGAATAATAAAGGGGCAGGAAGAGACCGCAGGGTGAATATTATCAGTTTTCCTCAAGCATACTGATAATGTCTAACATTTCCTTGCCCCTGTTTGGATTGACTAAAGGTTATGCTTTTATACTCCAGCCACTCACCTTGATTTAATTTAAATCATACTCTGCGTTTCAAAAGTTTGGGGTCAGTAAGTTTTTTTTTTTTTTTTTTTTTTTATAAATACTTTTTTTTCCCAGCAAGAATGCATTAATCTGATCAAAAGTGACAGTAAAGATTTCTGTTTCTATTTCAAATAAACGCTTTTCTTTCATCAAGCAGCACAACTGTTTTCAACATTGATAATAATAAGAAATGTTTCTTAAGCAGCAAATCAGCATATTAGAATGATTTCTGAAGGATCATGTGACGATAGAGACTGGAGTAATGATGCTGAAAATTCAGATTTACCATCATAGGAATAAATTACATTTTAAAATATATTCAAATAGAAAATGGTTATTTTTAAATTGGAATAATATTTCACAATATTTGCTGTTTTTACTATATTTTTACTATTAATTTTTGTTTTTACTATAGTTCAAAAAAATCTTCCAGAGCCCAACATTTTGAACAGTAGTGTATGTACTTTATGAATAGATGTTTTATTATATTGCCATTTGCCAAGTTCCAAAAACAAAAAAACAACAACATAACAATAGTCCATATGACCAATGTCGTTTATTTCAAGTTTTCTGAAGCCATACAATAGCTTTGTGTCACAAACAGGCTTACAAAAAAAGCTCAAACAAGTCAGAAGCACAAGCTGTATGAACTACTAGTGAGTGAAGTGACGTGTAGCCAAGTATGGTGTCCCATACTCAGAATTTGTGCTCTGTATTTCACCCATCCAAGTGTGCACACACACACCGTGAACACACACACACACACACACACACACACACACCGTGAACACACACCCAGAGCTGTGGGCTTGATTATTGTTGTTATTTTAATTTTTTATATGGTTTTTTTTAATGAAGTTTTTTTGTATTTTTTGAACTTGACAATATAAATCACCATCACTTTCCTTTTACACTTTATGAAAGATGGCATTTTTTGTTTTTGTGTGAATGCTAATATAGAATTAGCATCTGTATATATCTGCTGTTTTTATCTTTATTTGTACTAAAGAATGAATCCACTGAATTCAGATTGATCATTTAGAAGGTCTGTACAGAAATTAATGGAAGTTCTGGCTAATATACAATACAGTTTTCAAAGCTTCATGTAATATATTTTTTTTCAAAGAGTGAATTTTAAAAGAGAAAATTTATACCTGTTGGAGAGACAATCACTCTAAAGCTTTATTGAGTTGATTTGAATTGAAGAAAATTTCCTCAGGAATAGCTCTCTTTTGAGCAGTTCTGCTTTCTCAAATGTAAATGAATCTGTGATTGACAGCTAAATGAGTGGCCTTGTTAAACAGTTTATTTCTTAGCGCTTGGAGCAATTATTTCAATGGTTACGGCCTCAGGTTCTGTTTGGCAGTGTGTGTTCTCATCTCATTTAAAAGCTAGTTTAAACAGCGCCATGTGTTTCGTAGCCTTAGTGTTTTAAAGATTAACTTGTATATGTAATATAACGGTAACACCTTAGTATGGGGAACAATTCTCACTTTTAACTAGTTGCTTATTAGCTTGCATATTAATAGAATATTGGCTGTACTTATAAAGCACATATTAATGCCTTATTTTACATCCCTTAATTCTACACAATACCTCAACTTAAATGCTACAACAACTACCGTACTATCGACCTGTCTATCTGTCTGTCTGATGTGAACTATTCCTTTAACTTTGCTATAGCTTTATCCTTATTTTCTAGTACTGCAAATGTTTAATGTAAAGTGTATTTATTTTGATAATACAGTGTTGTGTCAGATTCTCTGTGCTTTCTGTAGCTCGACTGGATGTTGATAGTTGGTCAATGTTTGGTGGCTGGTTCAACTCTGGCTGCAAGGAGGCAGGTTTTCAATAAATAAAGATCCTGTTTAAAAAGAAAGAAAGAAAAGGGAGGGCTGTAGTCTAATGGCTAAAATCTGGGCTGGTAAAGGTTGTACGTTTGAACCCTTCAAGAAGCGACCCTTAAGCGATCACCATTGTGCCCTTGAACCACACGCTTAACCACAGTTTGCTCTAGTTCCAGTAACTTAAAATGGTGACGACATTTATGCTCCCTCCCTCTCACTTTCGTTCCAGGAGATAATCCTAAACGCTTGAATGGTGTCTGTAAACACACCATCCATCAGATCTGTGCTGTATAGTGTGCATTACTGTACGTGTGGGTGTGCAGAACACATGGTGTTCTCTGGGCTCTGAACAATCACATTGCATTTTGAGTGCTGTACTGACCACACACCATTACCATTTGCCTTGAGCAAGGGCTGAATTACATGAAAGCGCTGTGTAAATTGAACTAATTATTAGAATAGTATTATTAGATGCAATTGTAATAGTGTTGTTTTCACTTATTAACTTCAACTGAATAGGGTAAAAACAATGAAAACTAATTTTAATATGATAGCACAGGGTGTAAATGGGATATTATGACATGAATAAGATAATTTTTTACCTCATTCTCCCCCAAAATGTCAGTGTTTTGCAATGTACAGTGTATTTGCTAGGAGATAATTTGATATTTAATTCTTCTGCTTTTCAGATTTTTATATTGTGAAAAAGTGTCATCCCATGTGTCATCTCTAGAGGCTCAGAACAGATCTCAAGTTACATCTTGGTAAACAGTCTGCAGTCAAGCACCAAATATGAAAAATTTCTCATCAAATTTGTACATGATCAGATTAACTGAGCTATGCTATTATTTTTTATAGTTCTGTATTCTTACTACATGGAAAAAAGTTGTCTCATTCGTGTCTATTTTTTTTTTTAGTTTTAGGAGAAACATCCAAGACTTAAATGAAACATCACAGATAATATCATTCCATGTTTTTTTTTTTGAGTTTTATAATATAGCAACCCCTTAATATATAAATAAATAAACAGGAATTTAATCTCACAATTTTTTTTTTCTCCAGAATTGCAACTTTTTTTCTCAGATTTGTGACTTTATAAAGTCACAATTCTGAGAAATGAAGTTGCAGTTCTGAGAAATAAAGTCAGAATTGTAAGATATAAACTTGCAATTCTGAATTTTTCTAGCTATTGTGAGTTTATATCCCACAATTCTGACTTTTTTCCCTCACATTTGCGAGTTTATATCTTGCAATTCTAACTTTTTTCTCACCATTGCGAGTTTATATCTCACAATTCTAAAAATTGTATCCCCAATTCTGACTTTTTTCTCACATTTGCAAGTTTATACAGTGGGTACGGAAAGTATTCAGACCCTCTTAAATTTTTCACTCTTTGTTATATTGCAGCCATTTGCTAAAATCATTTAAGTTCATTTTTTTCCTCATTAATGTACACACAGCACCCCATATTGACAGAATTGTTAACATTTTTGCAGATTTATTAAAAAAGAAAAACTGAAATATCACATGGTCCTAAGTATTCAGACCCTTTGCTGTGACACTCATATATTTAACTCAGGTGCTGTCCATTTCTTCTGATCATCCTTGAGATGGTTCTACACCTTCATTTGAGTTCAGCTGTGTTTGATTATACTGATTGGACTTGATTAGGAAAGCCACACACTTGTCTATATAAGACCTTACAGCTCACAGTGCATGTCAGAGCAAATGAGAATCATGAGGTCAAAGAAACTGCCTGAAGAGCTCAGAGACAGAATTGTGGCAAGGCACAGATCTGGCCAAGGTTACAAAAAATTTCTGCTGCACTTAAGGTTCCTAAGAGCACAGTGGCCTGCATAATCCTTAAATGGAAGACATTTGGGATGACCAGAACCCTTCCTAGAGCTGGCCGTCCGGCCAAACTGAGCTATTGGGGGAGAAGAGCCTTGGTGAGAGAGGTAAAGAAGAACCCAAAGATCACTGTGGCTGAGCTCCAGAGATGCAGTCGGGAGATGGGAGAAAGTTGTAGAAAGTTTTAAGTTGTAGAAAGGCCGAAGGTTTACCTTCCAACAAGACAATGACCCTAAGCACACAGCTAAAATAACGAAGGAGTGGCTTCACAACAACTCCGTGACTGTTCTTGAATGGCCCAGCCAGAGCCCTGACTTAAACCCAATTGAGCATCTCTTGAGAGACCTAAAAATGGATGTCCACCAACGTTTACCATCCAACCTGACAGAACTGGAGAGGATCTGCAAGGAGGAATGGCAGAGGATCCCCAAATCCAAGTGTGAAAAACTTGTCCCAACTTGTCCATCTTTCCCAAAAAGACTCATGGCTGTATTAGATCAAAAGGGTGCTTCTACTAAATACTGAGCAAAGGGTCTGAATACTTAGGACCATGTGATATATCAGTTTTTCTTTTTTAATAAATCTGCAAAAATGTCAACAATTCTATGTTTTTCTGTCAATATGGGGTGCTGTGTGTACATTAATGAGGAAAAAAAATGAACTTAAATGATTTTAGCAAATGGCTGCAATATAACAAAGAGTGAAAAATTTAAGGGGGTCTGAATACTTTCCATACCCACTGTATCTCGCTATATCTCTGACTTTTCTCTAAAAAAAATTGGCAGAAGCAAGCTTCCCTAACCATCAGCTACCCTGCTCTATTAAGTCATTAGTAATTTGAAAACCCATTTTGTTCATCCACTAGTGTACATGAGATGCTTAGAATAAGTGTTGCTAACCATGAAATTAAGTGAATGTAACTGCTTTAATTTTATGAGGGTGTACATTGCAAAGACTGGGTGTCCTTCAGCACCTCTACCTCTCTCTCCCTCTCGGTGACCCTATCATTGTCTTATGATTTATAAGGGCTTGCGTATTTCTGATGCTAGCTCTAATGCGTAATTGATTGGGGTCATTTGGAAGTGTTCACAGACGCACCTGCAGTAATAAGCTCACTTTACCAAACACTGCATTGCTGCTCAGACCCAAACCCTGATGTGATTTTTAAATCAGATTACATCAGAAACGTGCAGTTGCTTCATTAAACTGGTGTAGGAAAAAGTATTTTAGCATTCAAAAAATTCAGCTTTATTTATGTAGTAATATTCACACAGAAGATCTTGAAGTATGAAAGTGTGTGTGTGTGTGTGTGTGTGTGTGTGTGTGTCTTCAGACAGTTTCGCTGTAGTATATCCGTCTGTGTCCAGGTTGACGTTTATATGATCTCACTGACTGACCTTTACTCAGGCTGCAGGTGTGTAAGGTTACATTTCTGGAGAAACAGAAGACAGAAGCCATTTGACACTGTATCTCAATGCTCTGTTACATCACACACAGGCATCATGAAGCCTGATGGGAATCGTAAAGATTCGTAAGTGTGTTTGAGCGTTTGTGTTGAGAGTGCAAACTACTATAATGTTTTATGTGCTTCAGTACAGTACCTGATGTACTGTAAACCAACAAAAAGTAGACCTAGATCACAAGGGGCCAGTTTAGTCTCATACAATCATATTAGATCTTCACTGAAATCAGCTGCTTGTTGAAGAGATGTGTGCTATAAAGTTTCTAAGTGATCAAATGATAGCACCAAAAGTTTGGGGCCGGTAAGAATTTTTAAAATGAGTTTGAAAGAAGTCTCTTATGCTCGCCAAAGCTGCATATTTGATCAAGTAAATATAGTAAAACCAGTAATATTGTGAAATATTATTAAAATTTAAAACAGTTTTTTTATTGTTTTCAGTATTTTAAAATGTATTTTCTCCCTTTGATGACAAAGCTGAATTTTTAGCATAATTTCTCCAGTCTTCAGCGTCACATGATCCTTCAGAAATCATTGTAATATGCTGATTTGCTGCTCGAGAAACAATATCAATGTTAAAAGCAAGTGTGTGACACTATACTTTTTTTCCTGATTCTTTGATGAATAGAAAGTTCAAAAGAATAACATTTATTTGAAATATTGTAACAATGTAAACATTTTTACTATCACTTTCGATAAATTTGATGTGTCCTTGATGAATAAAAGTATTAAAAAAGATTATATATATATATATACACTATACCGTTCAAAGTTAGAATTTGTTTTTTGAAAGAAATGAATACTTTTTTAATACAAATAGAAATTTCAACACTCTTCAGCAATAAAAAACCCAAATGTTATGTTTAACTAAATTCATTTTAATATGGTTGAATTTGATCATCGAAGGTCAGTGGCAAAGAAATTGGTTTAAAAAAAGTGATATTATTTGATATTAATAAAGTATTGCAGGTTTGTGGGATATTCTGAGTTTACATTTTACAGTCTTTAATAATTTTGAGGAATACTGAATCTGTTTTTGTGCAATTGAGATGAGTAAATTCACTCTAGAAGTATTATTACCATGTTCACAGAGCACACAACACCTCTGCACTCACGATTTCTCTCAATATAGGGACAAGATAGGTGTCAGTCAATGAATGGGAAAAGAAAGTAACTTGCGTTTGAAACATAAGTAACTAAAACTTGTTGTAGCTAAATTTAAAAGTAATGAGTTACTTTTAAATTTATAAAAATGATTATATATATACACTATACCGTTCAAAGTTAGAATTTGTTTTTTGAAAGAAATGAATACTTTTTTAATACTTATATTTCATTATTCACTGACAGATACTGTAGGTAGATCGATTGATTCAAGAGTTTAAGGTATTTTGAGAAAAACCCAACCCAAACCTATTATTTTGTTGCATTGGTTTGTTTTCTAATGTAGTTGTTCGTCATTGGTTTAAACCTGTTGTTTATAGATAATTTATTCATTTGTTTTATTCATTTGTCAAGGATAAAGTACTGTATGTCTGTGATAGTAAAGCATGACTCATTAAATTTCTCAATAATTCTGTGTGTGCCGTGTAGGTGTGTATGGATGTACTGGTGTGTGTGTGTGTGTGTGAATAATGTATGTTGTGCGCGCTTGTTCTGTGTGTGTGTGGTTGAGATCATTTTGCGGCAGCTGCTTATCAGGGGCAGGTGTGTGTCGGCTGATACCTGCTAGAGCCGCTGAGAGCAGCCTACCTGGAAATTGATGTCTCACATCAGTGACCCGCTCTCTGCCTAGCCGGCGACAGCAACCACCCGCACGGGCTTTACCTGCCTGTGTGCGTGCCGCTTTGTGCCTGTCATGTCGTTTTCTGTGCATATTTGCATCCATCTGATAATGAGAGGGTTAAAGTGTGTGGGAATTTAGGAGAGAGGTGTCAGAAAGGGTTTGTGTGTGTGTGCTGAAAGGTTATCATGTCCTTCGCTCCGATGACATTTGGAGCAGCGTTGTCTGATGGGATTAATCCACCGGCCCTGTGTCTCCACTGAGAGTCACCTCCTCAACCGCACGACCCAAATCTCCTGCCTCTCTCTTGCTTTTTTTTTTTCTTTGTTTTCCTACTGTTTATCTTTGCTTCATTCTCTCAGTCCACTCCTCTCTCACTTCGGCTGTATTGATTCTTATTGTCATTCAGGTTAAGCTTGCAAAGACCAAGCAATTATGTCTTCAATCTGACAGTATCTAGCAGTGCGGCGCTTCTCCACGTTTAATTTCGACCTGGATAGGGGTTGTGTTTGTGTCTCACGGAGGTGCATGAGTGTTTGCTGGATGGTTGGGAGGGATGTGTGTATAATTGAGGCTCTCCCTCTTATCTCTCGCAGGAGAGAGTGTTTGACATTTAAAAGGCTTCTTTTTCACTTTCTGTTGGTCGTGCTCGGAGGTGACTGCAGGGGCATGTCCAGACGGGTGGCCGTTGACAATTGTGACACTGGCAAACCCAAAATTCTAAATTACAGCTGGCCATCTACCAACTTGCTTGACACCTTGAGATTATACACACTTCTAACCCTTCTCTAGAAACTAGAAACTTGCTGATGCATGATTTGTGAAGTGAAAGGCAGGAAAAATATCAATTTGATTTATTCATTTTAATTTTTTAATTTTATTTTATTTAGTATTTTGCTGTTGTTTTGCTTTATTTTCCTTTTATTTTAATAAAAATATGCTATAAAAATAAAGCCTACAAACATACACTACCATTCAAAAGTTTGAGGTCAGTAATTGTTTTTCTATAGTTTTTTTTATTTTATTAAATTGATCAAAAGTGACAGTAAAGACTTTTACATTGTAACAAAAAACTTTTTTCAAATTATTGCTGTTTTTTTAAAACTTTTTATTTATCAAAGTATGAGATTAAAGGGTTAGTTGGGTTAGTGGGGGGGATGGGGGGAGGTAACCCCCCCCCCCATTATTCAAATCCATCAGTTACAACCCCCCCAATATTTCAATATGAAAATCATAGTATATCAAATAAAAAATATGTAGAATTCATTTATTTTGTAACAATAATTTTGTATCTAATCAAATATGAGTTTGTCATAATAAATTAGACAAAAAAATACTCCCCCTCCATTGAACCGATTGGTAACGCCTAACCAATGCGTCGCACTTTCACCAAAACAATAACAACACCAAAAATGAAGAGAACCGCTGCCCAGTCGACTATATTAAACTGCTGGTCAAAGAGGGACGTTAAAAAGAATAAAGCATGTACTGAGAAGGAGGTATGAGAATATTGTATAATAGCTACACTCCACATATATTTTAGCTAATCCATTACAATTTAGCCATAACTATCAGTGTAACTGTAACCAGTAACCAAAACAGCCATCTGGTTTAGTTCATTTTTCAATAGTGTCTTTAATTGTCAATGATAAAAGTATTCACATCGGTGTTTGTTTTCTTCCTAAATTAATCTGACTTTTGAACGAATTGGCTGAATGAACGATTTAAGTGACTCACTCAATAAAAAAGCGAATTGCTGCCGCCTACTGGTGGTTTCAATTTTTAACATAATTTCTTTCTTTTTAGAATCACTGTTATGTTAGAATTTGATGAATGATCATACATAAATTTCATAAAGTTAGGATGATAGATAGATAGATAGATAGATAGATAGATAGATAGATAGATAGATAGATAGATAGATAGATAGATAGATAGATAGATAGATAGAGAAGAAATAAATTATCCAATCACTCTACACATAAAACAGATATTTTTTTAATTAAAAAAAATAATAACAGACAGCATACCAACGTTCAACCCCCCCCAATGTTGAAACCAAATCTATGCCCTTGGTAGTATACATGCCAGATCAGTATGTGGCGCTGTAATTCTGCCACAAAGAAACACTAAAATTGGAGAATAAGACTTGGAGCATGCACATAAACCTTGCGCTCTGTATACAAACTTTAGTAAAGCTTAGAAATAAAGCTTTATTTTAGTAAAGCTAATAGGCTTAGTAGCTTCTGCAGCACAAGCATGTAGTCCACTATTGTTGTTGTTGTTGTTGTTGTTGTTGTTGTTGTTGTTGTTGTTGCTGTTTTGTGCTGTTAGTGGTGTCTGACTAGGGTCAACACGTGGGGTGATGACATCATCGTTTCACAAAATATGCGGATTGGCTGTACGCACGAAAACGCAAGGGTGTCGTTTTCAGATTTATCCACTCTGGGACCCAGTTTCAAAAAACAGCGGTTTCACCCTCTGAAAACGCTGGATCCATCTGGATGAAATGACTATAACATACAAAATGTTTGCGTATACAGCTAAACTCGTCTCTGTGTGGACAGGCCCTTAGTGGCACCAGTGCCACTGCTCTCAAATGTTAGTCTGGAGCCCTGCAGTGGGATTTTTGGTGGTACCTTGCAGACCAAAACTGTCCAATTACTTTCAGTCTGGCACTCAACAGTCAGTTTTTGATGATTAAAGCCAGGTGTACTGTATATCACAGGTTGTGTTCTTGCGTTTAATGACATTTAGACAGAGAGTAACATTTCTTCCTTTTCAGTTTCCAACTTGGACGAATTATGGGATTGTTTTCTCTTTGAATTTGTCCAGAAGAAGATATATTAGAGCTACCTTCTGCCTTGAAATACCTTAAAATGCTGCCTTCAAAGGCATCTTGTTAGGTTTTGGAATGCAGCCAATGTGTGCATTTTATTGAGTTTGTGCTGAAGTTTGTCATTTTATACACTCTTTCTTCTCTGTTTACCTTTGGTCTCTCTCTGTCTCTCTCTCATTCTTTTCCTCTCCAGAGGAACTGAGAAGGTCAATTGCCAATTTCCTCAGCCATTGTCTTTATCAAAACCAATATTAATTTTGGCTAATTAGGACCTGAAGCTAATGAGCATTACAAATAATTAGTTCATTTATAACCCATAACATCCACGGTTTATTAGGATCTCTGAAACAAGCGGTTCAAACGCAAGCAGGCGCAGTGCAGGCACACACACACACTCACAGACACTCAGGCACACATCTGTCTGTCTATCTAGTGGCTGTTGACTCCTGCGACCTGGAGACCCAAGCTGAGCACCTGAATCCTCCATCCTCCTTTTCCTGCGACCACCTCTGTGACCTCACTGTCAGGAGTGCAGCCACGGGTAACGTGAGAGAGTCAATGGGTCAACAGATAGATAAAGACTCCAAAACTTAGTGAGCTGCCAGTGTAGGCAACATTTTAAGACATCATACATACGCAGTTCAGATGCAAAGTCTTCATTGAGAAGGTAATCCCATAATGCATTGCAACAAGCTCATTAAAAAAAGTCTGTATGTATCCATATGTATATCCATGTATTATGTCATTCACTGCTAATTCCTGTTACACTGTTACATGCTAATGCCAAATTCTATTGAAATATTTTATTTTATTTAGAAATATACACTGCCGTTCAAAAGTTTTGGGCCATTGCAATTTTTTTTTAAAGAATAAAAAAATATTAAAGGATAAAAATGATTTTATTCAACAAGGATGCTTTAAATTGAACAAAAGTGACAGTAAATACTTTTAAATAGTAAGATAGAACATCTTTGGATAAATACGTCACACTGGCACACTCCAGAGCATGCACGCTCTCTTTTGGGACGGCCCTGCTGCCACGGCAACCCTGAGTGACGGACAGCTCTGCTGTTGACAGCAGCGATGGCAAACACTCTCCAAGTGTTTGTCGTTTAAGTGAATAGGTGTGGAAAGAAAGGATGGGGTAAGAGAAGCGAGGAAGGATGGCTGCCGTGATTGAGAGGCATGAAATGGCTGAACCTGTGAGTGAAAACACCCACATTAGAGTTCCCTTAGTTTTGATTCAACTCCACTCCAGATAATGCACAGGTCTAAAAGGTCACCATCGGAGCAGAAGAGTTTTGTAGAGTATTGTAGCTCTCATTCAAATTTGTAAGCATTCTGACTGGTGAAGCAGGCAGGCAGATTTGGTGGTAGCTCTTTTTATGGGTAAATGGGTAAATCTTATGAAACTTGCCAAGGAAATGTCCCGGTTACATTTCACTCCAAAATAAAAAGAAAGAAGTATATCATTTCATTTCATTTCTAGGGGTGTAACGGTACACAAAACTGACGTTCGGTACAGTACGTACCTTGGTTTTGAAGTCATGGTTTGGTACAGCAGGGGGAGACAACTAAAGAAAATTGCATTTTTTTTTTAATTAAACAGTAATTTACTGAATAAATTGTGTCTTTCTTTAAATGAATTCAATTATAATTAAGGATAAAAAAAATCTCTGCTAATGCTGTAAACTAGGGAGCCCTTGCACATTACTATAATATTAAATTTCAGTTGTTATTTATTTTTTAGATGTAATAATCAACACTCAAATAACAAATTGTAAAATTATGTTTTTACTACAATTCATTGTTAAATAAAATCATTTACACAGTGGTTGTCATTTTCATGACATATTTATTTAAACATACATTAAATAATCAAAACCTCTCTAACAAGTTAAGTAAAATATAATGAATATATAGCCTAATATAGTGCATATATTTAGCAAAAGAGTTTCTCTGGTGAACTAACAAGCTGTGGATTCGCCTGAGGTAAATGCTACGTGTCTTTCTGCCGTTGACTGATTAAGGGATTATTTTGATTTTATTTTGATTGAGCGAGATATTGTACGTTTCAGTTAGTTGTAATGTATCTTTCAACATACCTTCAGATGTTCATTCATGTTTATTCTGAAACTAGTATCAAAGAGGAGATAATCGCATTCACTTTCGGTCCACGTTGCCGCTTGAAATGAGGTGGCTATACAGAGATCTGTCACACCAGCTATCTGTCAAGCCACATTAAAGAGCATCAAAACGGCATTTTTTTTGTTTGAATTTCATAATAAAATGGATAGAATGTGAAAGATGGCACTTTTTTTCTTATCGAAAGTAACAAAACTCTGAGCTTATTGTGATTAATGGTGGTTAGGCTACAGTGCTGTATTCGCCATGTGGGCAGGCGGGGCAGCAGGGGGTGGGGCGTGTTTGGTACGCAATGAGAGTATTGCGGTACGTACCGTGGTTGGTGTTTGTGGTTTTTACGTCTGTCTAGCACGTGTTTACATAATGGAAAAAGTAGCGCAGTGGAATGTGAAAACACGTTGTGTGAACAGCCACTAAAAAAGGAAAAATAATAATAATAATAATAATAATAATAATAATGTATCTTTAAAGGTGCCCTCGAATGAAAAATTGAATTTATCTTGCCATAGTTAAATAACAAGAGTTCAGTACATAGAAATGACATACAGTGAGTCTCAAACTCCATTGTTTCCTCCTTCTTATATAAATCTCATTTGTTTAAAAGACCTCCGAAGAACAGGCCAATCTCAACATAACACCGACTGTTACGTAACAGTCGGGGTGTACGCCCCCAATATTTGCATATGCCAGCCCACAGTCCCAAACATTATCATTATGAAAGGCATTAGACAAGGGCAAAACGTCTGGATCAACGTCTGAATCAACAGACTAGGTAAGCAAGCAAGAACAACAGCGAAAAATGGCAGATGGAGCAATAATAACTGACATGATCCATGATATCATGATATTTTAGTGATATTTGTAAATTGTCTTTCTAAATGTTTCGTTAGCATGTTGCTAATGTACTGTTAAATGTGGTTAAAGTTACCATCGTTTCTTACTGTATTCACGGAGACAAGAGCCGTCGCTATTTTCATTTTTAAACACTTGCAGTCTGTATAATGCATAAACACAACTTCATTCTTTTAAATCTCTCCAACAGTGTGTAATGTTTGCTTTACCCACGCAGCATAGCCTCAAACTCATTCATAGTCAATGTAAACAATATAACAGTATACAATACTCACATAATCCGACGCATTTTGCGGGTTATATTAGCTGTGTAAACTTTGTTACGACACTGTTTAAGGCAAGCGCGAGCTCTGTGGGCGGAGAGCACGGGATTTAAAGGGGCCACAGCATAAATCGACGCGTTTATAATGATGCCCCAAAATAGGCAGTTAAAAAAATTAATTTAAAAAAATCTATGGGGTATTTTGAGCTGAAACTTCACAGACACATTCAGGGAACACCTTAGACTTATATTACATCTTTTAAAAACATAATCTAGGGCACCTTTAAAAATCTGTCCCCTCTCACCACCTCTGACTACCAAATAATTTCATGAAAAATTATGAAAATTGTAAGATTTTTTTAAAAGAAAAACCTTCAGTGAAACACCTACAATTGTTTCACATTATGTTGCAGTAGAAACTTTTAAAAGAGAGAATAAGAGATATAACTGACGGCCGCCTCACAAGCTCAGTTTTTTTGTATGTCTTCTCACCAGAGCACGGCAGGGGAGTGGCGAACGGCGAGTTCACAATAGCAGCTTTTGATGCTGCTGAAGAGATTCTGATCTATGGTGAAAATCTTCTATAGACCGTGAACCTCCATTCACGCTCTCAAATGCCCTTGTAATGGGCGTTTAGTTTTTTTGTTTTCTATTTCTGCGGATCTCCCGCTCTCCCTCCTGCCCCTCACTTTGATAATCACTTAATCACGCTGATTTAATAATAATAATAAAAATAAAAAGCTGTTAATAAAAATCCATTGTGAATAATGGGAATTATTATAATATTAGGAGTCATACTGAGGAGTCTTCTCTGTTGACATCTATTCAAACAGAATGGCTTTTATTCTTCCTAGTCATGATCCATACTGTTTTACTCATTTTTTAGCTAACCTTGAAGGCTCCCCCTGGGACTCTACCCAAACATTTTTAAAACATCCCCTACCATCTCTCTTTGTCGCTTGCCACACTAAAAGACAGGGAAAGACAGATCGAAAAGGATGAGAGAAAAGTAATGCGAGTGGCGTTAGTGAGGTGTGTGATAGCTTTGGAGTTCTTGGATGGGTTTTTAAATGCTACAGACTTCTGACAGCTAAATGGAACCTGAGTAAAGGGTGTGTGCATGATGTTGTTTTTTTTCTTTTTCTTTTTTAGAATGCACTGTTTGTATCAGGTGGAATCTTTTATAGCACATTCATGCATGCATGCGTGTGTGTGTGTGTTATTTTATTAATTATTTATCAATTATCTTCGTCACACACACATTGTCTCACAGACTCATTCCTGGAATATACAAATTAGACCCTGGAACACTATTCATTCGTGACCAGTCATTGTTCACTGTAGTCTTACCTTATCCTGATTCTTGGAGGCCACAACTCCTTGCTGGATCATCCAGTGAAAGCAAGGTGATTCCTGTCTTTATGGATTTAAGTTGACTGGGTCAAGCTTGGACTGATCTTGGTTAACCTGTCTCATCTCATTATACCAGTGTTGAAATTCACTCTTCTAAAATGTGTGCACATTCATTCATTCATTCTAGGGCTGCCCCCTAATAGTCGACTAAAAATAAGTTTACTTGAATAGGCTTAGTCAACCAAGATTTTGTTAGTCGGTTAGTCGCAGAAGAAAAAAAACTTCACAGGAAGTGGCGAAGTCACGTAGTCTGTGAGGGAGAGATTTTTAATGGGGGGTCCTTGTGGTAATTACAGTATGTCGACCAGGAAATCCAAACATTTGCCTATTATCCATCGACCTCAAATATAGCATATCATTTGAAACATGTAAGTTGCAACTTTACATGGCCGTTTGCTCTAACGTTCACCTAGATAAATGTGCGTTATTATTAAGCGCATATTTAAGTGTTTGTGAGAAGTGTGGAAGGTGAATTATTAGTGCGCTGCATGACATGGAGGCGCTGGCATGAACACTTGCATTTTTTCAACTTAAAATACTCTTTTTTTTGTCTTACAGATAAGAGTAATACATCATTCTAAACTATAAAGGATCTTTTATTTGTGTAAACTCACAATAACAACAAAATGTTGTGCATTTGTAGAATAACGAAGACAAACAGTATATACAGTGGGTACGGAAAGTATTCAGACCCCCTTAAATTTTTCACTCTTTGTTATATTGCAGCCATTTGCTAAAATCATTTAAGTTCATTTTTTTTCCTCATTAATGTACACACAGCACCCCATATTGACAGAAAAACACAGAATTGTTGACATTTTTGCAGATTTATTAAAAAAGAAAAACTGAAATATCACATGGTCCTAAGTATTCAGACCCTTTGCTCAGTATTTAGTAGAAGCACCCTTTTGATCTAATACAGCCATGAGTCTTTTTGGGAAAGATGCAACAAGTTTTTTACACCTGGATTTGGGGATCCTCTGCCATTCCTCCTTGCAGATCCTCTCCAGTTCTGTCAGGTTGGATGGTAAACGTTGGTGGACAACCATTTTTAGGTCTCTGCAGAGATGCTCAATTGGGTTTAAGTCAGGGCTCTGGCTGGGCCATTCAAGAACAGTCACAGAGTTGTTGTGAAGCCAGTCCTTCGTTATTTTAGCTGTGTGCTTAGGGTCATTGTCTTGTTGGAAGGTAAACCTTCGGCCCAGTCTGAGGTCCTGAGCACTCTGGAGAAGGTTTTCGTCCAGGATATCCCTGTACTTGGCCGCATTCATCTTTCCCTCGATTGCAACCAGTCGTCCTGTCCCTGCAGCTGAAAAACACCCCCACAGCATGATGCTGCCACCACCATGCTTCACTGTTGGGACTGTATTGGACAGGTTATGAGCAGTGCCTGGTTTTCTCCACACATATCGCTTAGAATTAAGGCCAAAACGTTCTATCTTGGTCTCATCAGACCAGAGAATCTTATTTATCACCATCTTGGAGTCCTTCAGGTGTTTTTTTTAGCAAACTCCATGCGGGCTTTCATGTGTCTTGCACTGAGGAGAGGTTTCCGTCGGGCCACTCTGCCATAAAGCCCCGACTGATGGAGGGCTGCAGTGATGGTTGACTTTCTACAACTTTCTCCCGACTGCATCTCTGGAGCTCAGCCACAGTGATCTTTGGGTTCTTCTTTACCTCTCTCACCAAGGCTCTTCTCCCCCGATAGCTCAGTTTGGCCGGACGGCCAGCTTTAGGAAGGGTTCTGGTCCAAGTCCAATCAGTATAATCAAACACAGCTGGACTCAAATGAAGGTGTAGAACCATCTCAAGGATGATCAGAAGAAATGGACAGCACCTGAGTTAAATATATGAGTGTCACAGCAAAGGGTCTGAATACTTAGGACCAGTGTTGGGGGGTAACGCATTACAAGTAACTTGAGTTACGTAATCAGATTACTTTTTCAAGTAACTAGTAAAGTAACGCATTACTTTTTCAATTTACAACAAAATATCTAAGTTACTTTTTCAAATAAGTAACGCAAGTTACTTTTCACAGTTAATGACTGACAGATCTCCTGTCCCCATATTGAGAGAAACAAAGTGCAGAGGATGTTGTGTGCGCTGTGTAAGCATGATGGTTATTGTAGTTTTAGACTAAATGTGAACATGCATTTACTCATCTCAGTTGCACGAAAACATTCAGTATTCCTCAAAATGAATAAAAACAGTGAAATGCAATCTCAGAATTTCTGCAAACCTGTAATAATAAACTATATTAAATTACACAAATATACTTTATGTATTTAATCTAAATTATTAACCAATGTCTTTACTGCTGACCTTCAATATACCTAATTCAACCAATTAATAAGCAAAAATACTTTAGATTAGATTTAGAAATAAGAACTAGAACTTCCTTCTCCTGTATCTATTCTTCTTTAATCCAGAATGGCAGCACAGCTGAAAGGTTTGTTTGAGCTGCGCCCTCTACTGTACAGGTGTAAATATGCATTTCCTTCAGCCTGAGGCTTATTCATTTCACTTTTGGTGTGAAAGGGCCTTTTTGCCAAAAATAGAACTTTTTTTGTTGTTATTAAAAAACAAACAAGCAAGCCCAGCCCCGGTGAGAAAAAGTAACGCAAAAGTAATATAACGCATTACTTTTCATAAAAAGTAACGAAGTAACGCATTTAGTTACTTTTTTAGGGAGTAACGCAATATTGTAATGCATTACTTTTAAAAGTAACTTTCCCCAACACTGCTTAGGACCATGTGATATTTCAGTTTTTCTTTTTTAATAAATCTGCAAAAATGTCAACAATTCTGTGTTTTTCTGTCAATATGGGGTGCTGTGTGTACATTAATGAGGAAAAAAATGAACTTAAATGATTTTAGCAAATGGCTGCAATATAACAAAGAGTGAAAAATTTAAGGGGGTCTGAATACTTTCCGTACCCACTGTAGGCTATTCCACCCCCCAGGATATATTTAATTAATTAAATTAATATAAACATACGATTAGTCAACTAATAGCTTAAATGAACAAATACTAGTCGACTAGAAAAATCTTTAGTCAGTGGCAGCCCTAATTCATTCATTCATTCCTTCATTCATTTATGATCACAAATACAGTATAAAGAATATATATACAGTTTTATTGTCACTGTAAACTTACATTTTGCAATAATTAGCCATTGATGTCAAATATATGATGTCCTCTGAAATGGGAATCAATTCAAATGCATCATGCATGTTATTGGATGTGTCATGTGATGCTGTTCTAAAAACATGCATGAGCAGTGTGTGAGAACATGTGCACTGTGAGTGTGAGTGTGCATGCTTGTATGTGTATTGTTGAACTATGAGGTGATGGAGGCAAAGGGTACGCTCTCCTGAAGCGTGACAGATTTAACCATAAATCAGATGGATTAATACACACTGGCCCAAGGTCTCTGCGTGTGTGTGTGTGTTAAAACACACGAGTCACTTAGAGCTGGACTTAGACTTCCATCAGTCTCTTGTTCTGCCATCAACTTTGATATTAATGCACTGTACTGAAACCAGACAGAGAGAGCAAGTAAGAGGAGGAGAGAGACTTTTATGACGGCAATAACTTCTGCATATTTGTATAACAGTGACTGGTGTCACTCATAATATGATACCGGTAAACATTTACGATATGTACATTTTATATATATTTATATATTTTTAATTTTATACAAAATTTTATATCAAATTAATAATTTTAGATACAAATATTTATACTAAATATTTACTTTATTTATAACAAATATGAGATTTTTGCAGAATTAAATTTTGATTTGTTTATTGCTTGCTTGCAGCATATGTTGATTTTTATTTTTGCCTGGCATTTCTGTTTTGTTTAGGTGTGTGAACTGTTTTTAGACACTGGCGGAAATTTGTGTCACACTTGAATAATTTTGAGTCAAATTTTAATCAGCTATTTTCTTTCGCAATTTGCTTTGTCATGTTGCTCTTGGTATTAAAAGGCCTTTATATGGAGTCCCAATAAATATTTGGCAGAATCCTTCCACCACTTCATTTACTTCCTGAAATTAATTAGATCCAGAAGGGTGAATTTAGAGCTCAAATCAAGTCCCCTGCACAAGCATCTCTGTTGCCGACAGCATGCAAAAGATGTTTTTACTATTTTTCATTATAAGCTAAGCTTCTGTTTTAGCATTGTTTTTTGGATTATTATAATTTTCCTGTCTGGCACTTAACCCTGTGTTGTCATGAATATAGTGTTCATTTTTTTTTTTTTGTACTGGTGTGATCTGACACAGTAACACACACAGTCTTTATCAGTAGCGTTTGATAGCTCTCCTGGGGGACTGACCCAGCGTGCTCTCTGGAGCTTTATCCATGGAAATGAGCCGCCTGGATGTGCCCTAATGTGCCTGTGTGAAACACACTTGCACAGAGGCCTCTCTGTATGTAAATTTGCTGACTAGAGCTGGAAGGTATGATGGTACATAGAAATGTGTCAGCCAGCAGAGATTCTGCTTTATCATTTATACCATGGAAGATGTATCCAGGCGGCAGGGTCGAGCAAAATTAAAAATTAAAGAACTGGCTTTTAATTCAATCGGCTGGGCCACAACTTGCAGGAAGTTGAATTGGAATTTGAATAGAAAGGAAGGAAGGAATCACTTAAAATACAATTTAGATGAATTCAGCAGGCAATGGCATTCTGGGAAATGGATTGTTCTTCTACCCTGAGCTGTAAATTTATTAAAGCTGCAGTCTGTAACTTTTTTTGGTTAAAAATGATTCAAAAACAATTTTTGAGCAAGTACATAACCAGCCAGTGTTCAAAACTATCTCCTTACCTTAGCCCGATTCACAACGGTAAGCTTGTAATAATGTTTTCTAATTCGAGTGGTACTGGTACTGGTTTCCGCGGGAAATTCGAGCATGTCATCTTTGTCATTACGTCACGTCTGATTACATAAAGAACAAGTCCCAGCTAGTAGGTTATATCACATGTAAGGATGCTGCAGGTGAGGGATCATTTATAGCCTTTTCTCACAGCAGCTGAAATAATTCAACTTATCATTTTGATGGCAGATTGTATGGTATGACAAATTAACATTAGAGATTAGACTGTAAAGAAATTGAAATCTACAGGTAACTCTAATACACACTAAATACATGTAGTCATGCAATGCTGATGTTAACGTTAACAGTTTGAGAACAAAGTATAACAGTAATAATAATTTGCATGGTTTGATGTGATCTGATCTAAACGATTTAATCACCATTGGCAGTGCGAATTATTGAAATTTTCTCGGTTGGTCAGAACAAAAGTGGCAGATTTGTTACTGTACTTGTTCAGATGACATTTTCCGGTGAAAATTCTTATTTTAGTCCTACTTCCAAGACTACAATCTCTAATTCCAAAGTACAGTATCCACTGGTGCGGTGACTGACAGCCACACATTCTCTAAAAGCATTAGATTCATCCGCACTGTGGAGCCGTGCCGATACACAACCCACGTAAAGATGATAATTCTGCAAATGATGGCAAGGTTTCAGACAGAGATGGTGACATAAAGGCAAAACTTATGGAATACAGCTTTAAATATGGAAAATTATATATAAATTAAAGGTGCTCTAAGCGATGTCACGCGTTTTTAGGCCAAAACATTTTTTGTCACATACAGCAAACATCTCCTCACTATCCGCTAGCTGCCTGTCCCCTGAACACACTGTAAAAAAATGCGGTCTCTGTAGTCGCCACAAGCTCCGAAAACGGCAATAAAAACTACCTGGTGCAGCCTGGACCACAAAAACCGACAAGAATGACTGTTTAAGGAAGCATGGAGGGGAGGGGGAGGAGGAGGATGAGGGAGGGTCTAGCTAGCCTCTGTTTTGTTTGACAACACTTCGAACGTCAACAGGAAGTTACTCCACCCAGGATCACTTAGAGCACCTTTAAGTGCAGATTTCAATGTGTATTTATCTGTAAGTGCACAGAGTTCAAGACTTTTTAGGGTTTGTCAATCCATCATTCCAAAAGTAAAAAAAAAATCCTTTTATTTTATCTTTAAATTACACTTATTTTAGTAGTAATTTGTGAATTTCTTTGAATTTCATTTTATTTTAATTCTACTTTACTTCTACTTTAATTCTTCTGTCTTAAATTTTATATTCATACTAAATATTTTAATATATTTAAATATATTTAGACAATATTATTATTATTATTGTTATTATATATGCACCACTGTTCAATAGTTTGGGGTCAGTAAAATTGATCAAAAGTGACCATAAAAACACCTACAGTATAATGTTACAAAAGATTTCTATTTCATATAGATATTTATCAAAGAACCCACAAAATTATTGAACAGCAAAACTGTTTTCAACATTGATGATAATTCCTGAAGGATCATGTGACACTGAAGACTGGAGTAATTATGCTGAAAATCACAGGAATAAATTATATTGGTAACACTGTACAATAAGGTTCATTAGTTCAAATTAGTTAACTACATTAGTTAACATGAACTAATAATGTACTGCACTTATACAGCATTTATTAATCTTTGTTAATGTTAAATTCAGGATTTACTATGCATTATTAAAATCTTGTTAATATTAGTTAATGCACTGTGAACTAACATGAACAAACAATGAACAACTGTATTTTCATTAACGCTAACAAAGATTAGTAAGGACAGTAACAAATGTATTGCTCATGGTTAGTTCTTGTTAGTTAATACATTAACTAATGTTTAACTAATGAACTTTATTGTAAAGTGTTACCATTACATTTTTAAAATATATTCAAATAGAAAACAGTTATTTTAAAATTCTAATATTGCACAATATTACTGTTTTACTGTATTTTTAATCAAATAAATGAGAATAAAAACCTATTCAGACAGGACTAGTTTTCCAGGGAGACGTTAGAGAAATTTGTGTTTCACAGATGTACTTTGTGATTTTAATCCCATACATTTCAATTCTCATACAACCTCTGTAAAAATTCCAGAGCAAATTACCTACTGTTTTTTCGCCAAACTCAATGGTCCTCTGTGAAATCTAATCCCATCTAAATGCGAATGTCTGTGACTGCTGATGTTGTCCTATCCTAATGCTTCTCCTCATGTGTTTTTTGACCTTACCTGAGCTACTGTCACCAATCTTGCGAACCAAAAGCATGCTTCATTTAATTTCAATATGGATGGTATCTGACAAAAAAAATAAAATGTAATAAATAGAGCCAAATCGTGAAAACTGCCCATTTTAATATCAGTGTCAGGTAAGAGTAAGATACTAGATTCTTGTCTAGATTCTTCTGCCCACTTATGCAGGTTTATGATGAACAGCCACTTCTATAAACTCATGTGAAGCTTAATTTTATAATAAATTTGAATTATATCAATAAATAATTACGTGATGTCATACGTGATGCCCACAAACACAGCACCTGACCTTCTTTAAGGCCCACGTCTAACACACACTCCCTCCTCTGTAATAAACATGGATATTAGTCCTGTCCAAATCGGTACATGTAATCACAGACGTCAGGTGATAAGAATTGTAACTCAAACATTGTTTAGAAAACTAGTCTTGTCCAAATAGGTCTAAATAGACCTTGTTCAAAAACATAAAAACAATCGTACAAACTGTTTGTTGTGTATTATATTTAATAGCGTTAGTTTAGCAACACACTGATGTCAGATCAATTGTAAAGAGAATCTTCTGTGCACTTTGTGGCAGTATTTGTGTTCCATGTGCAGTTGCTGCCTATGTAGAGGGTTTGAGAAAAGGAAGCTCACCAGGTTGCGGAACAGAAACGTATGTGTGTGTGTGTTGTATGTGTGAAACTCCTGATGTGAGCGGACCCTCACAGGGTTCAGATCTGCTCTGACATTTAAAGTCATTTATAGTTGGGGCACAGCGAGTCACTGAAGGGGGTTTGGTCAGATTAGATTATGTTGACTCCTCAGGGGTCTATCAAACGGGATAAACTCGGGATTGCAGGTCAAATTATGCATGGAAATATGCTCACATAAAACATGAGCAGAAACAGATTTGCACGGATCACCCCTAGAGAGACCTAACATCGCCTACATTCAACACTGAAACGAACTCCATTCAAATCAATCATTTATGCTGCTTACACCTTTTCTCCCCTGCAAATGTGGCTCATGGTATTTACCTCCTCCCTGAACACATTAGGGAGGGTACCATAACTCATGCTCTGGGGGGGGACTAACCTTTTTCAATAGCCTATAAACAAATTAGGGCCCCTGTGCTTCAGTGCCTGTGCTCATTAGTGGAGAGGAAACTCAGGCGTTAAGACATTACGGGCACATGGATGAAGAACGGCTTTAGACGGAGATTATGACACAAAGCCAATTAACAGCCTCTTTGATTTACAGTTCAGCCCTATTAATGAAACACCCGCCATTAACACAATGGGTAATGAATTTGAGGCTGTGAATCATGTATCAGAGTCGCAGTCGTGGAACATGTGCGGTTTATCGCCCGCGTGCGAAGGCAACGCTTTCGACAGGGCTAAGACTGATGATATCTGCGGGATTGTACGTGTGACTAAATGACAACGAGATAACGTAATACAACGCTTTCCTGTTTAACTGTGCTCCTTATGTCTCTGTCTTATTATTAATCATGCTGGGCAATAAAATATATTAACAATGAGGATTTTTTTGTTGGTCCAGTCGTGAGTAGTTTTTTTTCAGTCGTGATTTTTTTATTGTTCTGTTAAAATTTTCAGTGGAACTGAGGCAAAAACATTCTTTGTAAAAGGGTGATGAACTGAGAAATCAAATTTTCCTTGAGCTTTTGACATATAAGAGGTCATACTATAGTAATGCCCTGTAAGTTTCAGAGCTGAAAACTTCCTTGTTAGTCCAATAAAAGCTTTTATTGACACCAGACCCAGCAAACGACAGGTTTTTCAAAGTGAGGATCTATGACGTCAAAGGGCAGCAAGCACCGCCTCTGAAGAAGAAGATCAACGCCTACTTCATCACTACCTGTTTAGCCCCGCCCACCGATTCATGCATGACATGCAATAGAATAGATAGTCTAGTAACACAGGTCTACGTGGTGCTAAACCAGATCGAGCTATCAAGCAATAAACATGCCATTGAGGATTACAAAATATTGTGCAGTGCCTGGACTCGACAGTAATGCAACATGTAAGTAACTGTATTAATTCTAATGCCTGATCTGATATTAAAGATTCATGTACAGTCAGATGTTCTTTGTCTGTGTGTCAGTAAATTAAACCCGTGACTAAACGTCAACTTGCATTGTTTCTCTTAGTAGGATGAAAATAATCTGTTATTTAACGGCGATTAAATTATATAAAGAAAGCGATCAAAGAAAGCTCCCTTTGCAATCGTTGCAGCAGCGCGCGCTGAAGCTGTCAATCAAACAGCGCGAGTTTATCGTGATGGACGCACAAAACTCCCATTTTATTCAACGAATCTCTTAGTTATATCGCATTTGCACTGTTAGTTATGATGAAAGCATTTGTTAGCGTGCAGAAATTGAGTTGCAATGACGAGATCACTGCTTTCATGCGCTCAACATGTCTGTGATTGGCTACACAGTGTTCATCTCTGCAACCTTTCATGCCATGATCTAGATGTAATGCAACACTTTTCACGATTATTTAACCTTGAGAGCTGTAATAGTAAAAACGCGGTAAAAGAGAGAGTAATTCTTGGCTATTTCAAATGGAAAGATGTTAGCCAATCACAGTAGTGGGCGTTTACACTGAAGACTTACAACAGACACACCCCTTAAAACAGAGCATTCAAATCAGAGGGCTAAAATCAGGGTAGGAATAATGCCTTTTATTTATAAATTATGACAATTTTGGATGTAAAAAGCATGCTAACATTATAAGTGCACCCCAGGAAACATTATAAAGCAATAAAACAACGCAGTTCATGACCCCTTTAAATGGCTGTTAATGTAATTTCTTGTTGTCAGGATACACCTGATCTCCTGCACTGTTGGTATATGTTAAATATGTCTCAAATAGACATCTTTATATCATATCTTAAAGGGATAGTTCACCCAAAAATTTAAATTCTGTCATCATTTACTCAACCTCAAGTTGTTCCAAACCAGTACAAGTTTTTCTTCTTTTGAACACAAAGGAAGATATTTTGAATAATGTCGGTAACCAGACAGTTGATGGTAGCATTGACTTTAATAGTACTATGGAAGTCAATGGCTACAGTCAATTGTCTGGTTACCAACATTATTCAAAATATCTTTCTAAGTAAGTAAATAAGTAAATGATGACAAAATTGGGTTTTTGGGTGAACTATCCCTTAAATGTTTTTTCAGCATCTCGCACCATGAGCGTTGCAAAACTGCATGTCATGTTAAAATATTTTTAGTTCTTAAAAACTGATTTCAAGACCCCTGCATTCTGCTGCATTCTGTTGTTTTTTAAAACAATAATTTGTCCTGATGGTGTAAATGCAACACTGCTTAGTGTCTAACTGGATGAGTAATGGTTATATCAACTTACCCAAACATTCCTGACACTGCCTCTGAATAATTTATTAATTGTTTATATTAGTTATTAATGTTATTGCTCAGAAGTTGCTCTTTTAGAGCTCATGAGACTAAAGCCCGGGATACACTGCACGATTTTAGCAATCCTATACGATCATTACTTTATCACATTGTGCGGCATGGATCTTTTAAACTTGGGTACAACATGCATGTAGACTGTACGATGATGACACCTGTTGACTCGTATGCTACAATACAAGTTTCTACAGAAGAATAAAACGTCATCAGCATGCACTAGTGTTTAACAAAAAGACCATGTTGAATCACACTTTGGCAGTTGTAGTTTTTATGTTTGCTGAAAAAAAAAGGAAGCGGCAAAAGAAGAAGGGAAAAGAGCTTGAGGTAAGCAGTTTTTCCAAAAGCAGTCATTCCAAACCCGTAAGACCTTCGTTCATCTTTGGAACACAAATTAAGATATTTTTGATGAAATCCAAGAGCCTCTAACCTTCCTATACACAGCAATGTCATAACCAATTTCAAGGCCCAGAAAGGTAAAAAAGACATCGTTAAAATAATAGTCCATATGACTACAACCTTAAAGGGTTAGTTCACCCAAAAATGAAAATTATGTCATTAATGACTCACCCTCATGTCGTTCCAAACCCGTAAGACCTCCTTTCATCTTCGGAACACAGTTTAAGATATTTTAGATTTAGTCCGAGAGCTTTCTGTCCATCCATTGAAAATGTGTGTGCAGTATAATGTCCATAAAGGTAATAAAAACATCATCAAAGTAGTCCATGTGACATCAGTGGGTTAGTTAGAAGTTTTTGAAGCATCTAAAATACATTTTGGTCCAAAAATAACAAGAACTATGACTTTATTCAGCATTGTATTCTCTTCCGGGTCTGTTGTTCATCCGGGTTCACGACTCGGGTTCAGTGAACCGCAGCGCACTGCTGACGTAAGACGCTGCTGACGTGTTATCTGGTGCGCCAGAGTTTCGTTTACAGTCTGAGGGAGACACACGCTGTATTCAAGCTATTTTTTAAAATGGTGCGTAAGTGTGCATGTCACGGATGTCCTAATCGCCAAAAACAACGACATAAAAGTGCATTACCAACGCCGACAGATGAAAGGATTTAATGGAATCAATTCAGTGGAATCAATTCAATGGAAAGGATTCCGGAAGAGAATACAATGCTGAATCAAGTCACATTTTTTATTATTTTTGGACCAAAATCTATATAAGATGCTTCAAAAACTTCTAACTAACCCACTGATGTCACATGGACTACTTTGATGATGTTTTTATTACCTTTATGGACATGGACAGTATACTGCACACACATTTCCAATGGATGGACAGAAAGCTCTCGGACTAAATCTAAAATATCTTAAACTGTGTTCCGAAGATGAAAGGAGGTCTTAGGGTGAGTCATTAATGACATAATTTTCATTTTTGGGTGAACTAACCCTTTAATGTTATGAAGCGACAAGAATACTTTTTGTGCACAAAAACAAAACAAAACAAATAGAACAGTTTTATTCAACAATTTCTTCTAATCCTTGTCAGTCTCCTACGCTGTTAACGTTGTAAACACAGTGCAGTGCTTCCGGGTTCTTCGTCAGAACGCTGGCTGTAATAAGAAAATAAGAAACACAAATGAGACAATTGTTGAGTATAGAAAGATAAAATGAATGTTTTAGCATAGCTCAGATCTTTTGTTCTTCAGATCTGATAAGACAAGTTTGTATTGAGATTTGTAATGTTTAATTGCAGACTTATCTTGGCAAATCTGAGGACATTTTGAATCTGTTTTTCCTCTCAGGAGAAATATCTGGGTAGCAGAAAATGCTCCATTTGCTCTTAATTTATTGTCATCACTGTCTAGGAGAAGCAATTGAGATTTTAGCGATATCTCTTTTGTGATATTTCTTTGCTATGGGTGATCCCACTGCTCGTTTATGAGTCATTATGGGTCCGGTTTAGGACGCTGCTTTTCATTGTTTTTGAATGTGTTTCTCTGAACTGTATATGCGTGTGTTTGTTTGTGTGTATAAGTCTCTGTATGGCAGTACAACATTACAGTTGAGGTGATAGTAATAAAGTTGGCAGTGTGGTAGTGGAGTGGTGACCTCAGGCCCCTATGGGCCCCCAGAGGAGCTTTTGTGTAGTCACAGGGGCTGAAAGTCTATTGATCTATCCAGGGATGGATGCCTTCTCTGAGCTGATTTACTGGCCCCAGTGGCCTGCTCTCCAACAGACCAGGAGCTACATAAAACACTTGACTGCCAGCATCTCTACACAATCACATCTCATACTCGCCCTTTCTCTATCTTTCATTCTTTTTATGTTTTTTCTCTCTCTTTTATTCGCACACATGTTAGCCACCTATACATGTATTCTGTAGTAATATGTATGTTTCATTAATGTGTATTTCATTCATATACAGTATATGCACTAACCAACTAAGTTATAGGTGTCATGTTACAGCAGTACATTGGCATTGGAGAACCATACAAATAACTTGATATATGAATATGGTAATCATTCAGTACTATAGTATATATACTTCTGGTCAAAATGCTTTTGAAAGAAGTCTTTTACACTCAGCAAGGCATTTATTTGATCAAAAATACAGTAAAACGGTAATATTGTGAGATATTATTTATAATCTAAAAGAACTGTTTTGAAATTTAGAAAATAGAAGAAATATTTTGAAATGTAAGTTATTCATGTGTTAGCAAAGCTGCCCAGCAGCCATTACATTATTAAAATAGAAAACAATTGTTTTAAATTGTAATATTTCACAATATAACTGTATTTTGGTCACATAAATATATGCCTTGGTGACTTCTTTTAAAAGCATTAAGAAATCTCACTGGTAGTGTATCAAAGTGCCATAGTATATCCATTTATTACCACATTCAGTCCTTTTTTTTTTTTTTTTTTTTTTTTGTAGTGATGGACACAATAGACTTTACGGTTATTTTGTATTTTCTCTGTTACGTTTCAATAATATTTGTTTAGAATCAAAATTCTACATCTTCATTTAATTTCTTATTTATAAAAAATCTTGTCTAACGCTGTCTACACCTGACGCAAGCCACGCGACAAAAGCAGATAAAACCCATTATAATCATGCTGTCTATACTGGATGTGGCGCAGCATGGAGCAACTCGACAACAACAAATTCCAGACAGTAAACTCATGGCCCTTTCTATTTCTCACATACTTCAAACACACTTCTGACATGAAGAACAAATGGATTTGCAGTGGACGCTTTGTCACATCCAGTGTAGACAGCCTCTAGATGACAACTGTCATGTCCGGTGTAGGCACATGTAAGACATCTTTAAAGGGATAGTTCACCCAAAAAATGAAAATTCTGTCATCATCTCATTTCATTCCAAACCAGTATAACGTTTTTTTGGGCGTACCATGGTAAACCCATGATATTCATTGGGATTCCATGCACATGAGTTTTTTTTTAGTTTATATTGGCTTCAGATCATAAATGATTATTCAGTGACATAAAAGTAGTCCATATGACTCATGCACTATGTTCCAAGTCTTCTGAAACCATGAAGATTATCAGTGAATGACATTCCTCACACAAAGCTGTTGTGTGGCATCAGAAGACTTGAAATATATATAGCTCATGAGTCATACGTACTACTTTTAAAGTGTTTTTTGTACTTTTTAGAGCTTGACCGATTCTGGTCGCTATTTGCTTTTTTTGCTATGTAGAAGAGCAGATTGCATATTCTGCCTAACATCACATTTTGTGTTCTGTAAAAGAAAAAGTCAATACCGGTTTGGGACGACATGAGGGTGAGTAAAATAATTTTCATTTTTGGGTGAACTATCCCTTTAGGCTATTTACAGATGTTCAGGTTCCTGTTTGTGCTTCATTTTAATTACCTGTGGCAGTCTGACTTAATGTTGTTTTGTCCAGGAGTTTGTGTTTGTGTTGTCTGGTCAGTGTTCAACATGAGTTACATTCTCTGAAATAAAACATTCTACACACTTGCTGAGATGGCCTGTGACTGCGAGAGAGATAGATGAGCCCGCAGGCACATTGCTCTTGTCAGTTCTTCTCGGCTGTGGGGTGTGTTAATGTGCAGTGTATCAGTCAAAAGCATAATACTGGCCTCACTGAGGCCTAAATAGCATCATCTATCAGCCTGAGCCAGAGAGAAACAGAGAATATGAGTGTCACTGCTTTACACATACTCCGATATAAACGCTCATACATATCAACACATAGGCTTTGTTTCGACACTTAGTGAGCTGCCTGCATAGTGTGCTTCCAAAATGCTAAGTAGTGTGACTATGTTGCCTTCTGAGGACAAATAGCGCACTGATAACAGATAACGCAATACCATAATGCATTGCGACAGCTGAAATAATCCATCAAAGATGGAGAAATGAAGTAAGAAATGTTTAAAAATATAATTTAAATTAAATAAAATATAACAAATAAAATTATATAAAATATGTCTAAAACATTCTAAATCATTGAATACTAAAAAGTATGGTTTAGAATAAATTTAAAAATATCTTATATTTATTTGTATTATGCGGATAACGCAATCCTGTAATACATTGCAATAAGTGATTTTTTTTATCAAAGATGGAAGATGATTATAAATATAATTTATAATGAATATAAATCTAAATAAAATATATTTGTAATCATTTATAATTGTTATATTTAATATAATACTAGATTCTTTATTTTATTTTAATTATCAAAAGTATAGTTGAAATTGTTTAAAAAAATATTTATTCAAATTATGTATTTTTGTGCTTAGAATTTCATTGCATATAATGCAATCCCATTATGCATTACAACAAGTGAAATCGTTTGTCAAAGCAGCTCAGTTGGTTTTGAGCCACGGTTTGTCTTGCAGATTGACTTTTACACATATTTTAGTCTCTTCTTAACATATCCCACAATACCTTTATGCTCAGACACACATTACTGACCCAGAACAGCCATTTGTTACCCAGCCTTCCCTCTCCTGACCACACACAATGGGTCCCTCCACCCTAAAAACAGAGGAAAAAAGAGGGGGAAGTCTTTATTATTAATGAGTGCAACGTAAAACACTTAATTTGCACCGTCTTCAACCAAATTATAACTCACACTGAAAGAAGCAGAATTTGCATAAATCTCATTATAAACAGAGAGCGCAGTTCATAAATCCTCCCATTAATTAGAGGTGTTTTCACCTCTTTCACACAGTATTGTGTATTAATAAACGTGTATGTGTGCATGTGGTTTAAGTTATTGACCTTTGTGGTTGCTAGATGGGTCTGGATATGAAAGAGGTGCTTACCTGAACAGCTATATATGTTTGCTATGGGAAACATTTGCTATACATTTATGCATTTGGAAGAGATTTTTATTCAAAGTAGCTTTTAAAGTATACATTTCATCCCTGGGAACTGAACCAATGGCCTTGGTGTTTCTAGCACCATGTTATCTATGTGAGTGCATTTGAATGTGTGTAAAATACTCTGAGTTCAGAGTCTGAGTCTGTGTGTTTGTGGCTGTGGAAGGGATTCAGCCTGATCTGTTTGTTGGTCTTTCTCATTAATGTAGGATTTGCAGCATTAGGCGCCTGGCGCCGTCAGCAGAACTAAAGCTGGAATGAGTCAGGGACCCCCTCGCCAGGTGTCTTCATAAACAAACACCTGTTACATAGACTCCATGTGCATGATGTATAAAGAGCTTAGAGGATGTCATTGTTGCTTTTGGTTATATTGTAGCAGGTTTTGTGATATTGAGACTGCTCAAGAGAAGGAATGAGAACATAAAGTGGTGAAAAAACTCATTTAAAAGGGCTAGTTTGTTTAGATTTTGATTAATGAGAGATGAAGAAAGAATTAATATTAAAATAACTGCTTCTCAAGGTCAGAACTTTGCATTGGACTAAAATTTCTGGAGGAAGTTTCATTTAAAGGAACAATTCACTCAAAAATGAACATTCTACCATTATTTACTCAGCCTCACTCATGTTGTTTTGCTCTAGTATGCTTTTCTTTCTTCCTTGAAATACTTGAAATTAGATATTTTGCAGAATGTCCAAGCTACCTTTGCAATTTAAAGGCTGAATTACACTACACAACTACACAGATTTGTTTCCCCGAATTGCAGGAGTTGACACTAGTTGCCAAAAATCAGAAATAGGCCACGTTCAAACAGCAACAGAATACGGTTGTCAGTCCTGTATTTGAGTCCTTAAAGGGACAGTTCATCCAAAAATGAAAATTCTGTCATCATTTACTTTAGTTGTTCCAAACCTGTAGGAAATTCTTCGTTCTGCTGAACTCAAAGGCAGACATTTGGAACCATGTCAGTAACCAAACTGATCTCGCCCCCCATTGACTATCATAGTATTTATTTTTCCTACTATGGTAGTAAATGGGGGGCGAGATCTGTTTGGATCTGTTACTGACATTCTTCCAAATTTCTTCCTTTGTGTACAGCAGAACAAATAAATTTATACAAGTTTGGAACAACTTGATGGTGAGTAAATGATGACAGAATTTTCTTTTTTGGGTGAACTGTCCTTTTAATACGGTTAAGTTTTTTAAAACCACAGATTTTTCTTCCGCATATTTGTATCCTCACCCACAAATTGTCGGATCGACAGAGGGTTATTAACAGAACAGTTATTGTAAGAGTAGGTTTATCACTGGAAACTGTATTTGTACTTTGTCTACTCTTTAATCAGCATTATGTTAAAAATGGACACTATGGCAACAGCTTTCTTACCTGTATGCGACGGCATTTTGCTTCGGTGGAGTTGAGCAGAACTAACAGAGCGGCAGTTTCTTTCAGTTTTTCCCCTCCGTTTGGTCTAAAACACTGTTCGTGGTCATCCAGTTTGAAATGTTGACTGCAAACACAGAGATTTTTCAGTTTTTCCATTGCGGCGTTCTTTCCATATTTACGATTCTTTGCAGTCTTTTGCCACTGCCAACAATGCGCTGGATCCTTCACTGGAAACTGAAAGTAACTCCCGCCTGCGCCAACCATTTATTCTTTGAATTCTTGGACCCGGGAGCAAGTTGACACCATTATGACTAAAAGTTTGCTAAGAAGTATTTCCTACTAAAGCAAGGCGATATTTGGCTCTTTTAAACATATTCATAGCAGACTGTTGTTGCCTTGGACGGCAAAATGCCCAGTGCATTATGGGTATTTTCCTACCTATTTGGCAAAAGGGAAGACAACAGCTTTTTTTTCTCTGTTTTCTCTAATCTGGTAGCACCGATTTCAAATAATTATTTATTTAGTTTTTTTGCATTTCTACTGTATTTTTATTTTTTTGCATTTCACCAGTGGTGAAGTACCCCTTTAATGGAAATTTAGCTTTCCATAATATGACCCCTTTAATATGTAAATTTTTCTGAAATGTCATTCATTGTCTCTGTCTGTGTATTCAGGTACATCCATTACCCAGCTGCAGGCGGTCGATCCAGATGGCGAGCCGTTGATTTTCGGTGTGGTCGGGGAAGAGGCCATGCGGTATTTCGCTGTGCAGGAGACGACTGGGGTGGTGTGGCTGAGACAGCCGCTCGACAGGGAGGTGCGGAAAATGATGAGCAAATGGTGAAAGAAATGAATGACTGTCAAACTGGAGCTGACACTAGTGATGTAATGCTGCTGTTTGTTTGTGTGCTTTTGTTCTTGTCTCTTCAGACCAAGTCAGAGATGCAGGTGGAGTTCTCAGTCAGTGACAGTCAAGGGGTGAGTTAGCGATCATCTATCCATCTATTTGTCTGTCCATCTTTTTATTCTTCCATATATCTCTAAGGTCTGTGCTACCTTTTCTTTTACTGTTCAAAATTTTAAGATTTTAAAAATTTAAAAAAGAAATTAGTTCAGTAAAGACATCATATTAGACATATATAAAAATCAGCATATTAGAATGATTTCTGAAGGATCATGTGACACTGAAGATTAGAGTAATGATGCTGAAAATTCAGCTTTGATCACAGGAATAAATTACATTTTAAAATACATTAAAATAGAAAACAGTTGTTTTAATTTGTTACAATATTGAACAGTATTACTGTTTATACTGTATTTTTAATCAAATAATTGCAGCCTTGTTTAGCAGAAAAGACCGACCCCAAACTTTTAAACAGTTGTGTAACTTCCTTTTTAAAAAACATTTAGAATATTGCCTTAATGAACTTTTCTTTTCAATTTATAATTAGTATAAACTAACTCAAACAGTCTTTTTTTTAAATAATTTTGGGATTCAGTGTAGAAATAGTAGAATGTTCTCAAAAGCCTCTCCTATTTGATTTCATTTGATTTTTAGGTCGTCAAGGATACAGTGAACATTCAGATCGGAGATGTAAATGACAATTCTCCAACATTTCACAACCAGCCGTATGCCGTTCAAATACCAGAGGTAATGTACAATACTTTACTTCACTTCTTAAAATCAACTTGCAGTAGCATTCACTTCGATTTTCATGATGTGATTTATTTCTAAGTCAAACATGATATTGAATGAGAAAAAATGTTAGGTGAGATATAATCTAATTTTATTTTTAATTTAATATTGTTTATATAAGAACCCCTGTGATAAAAATCAAGTTTTTAATGTTATTTATATGTCTCTGTGATGTTTTTAATGTGCTTTAAGACAAACCATGTGCAAATTTGTAAGTCAACACCATTGCTGAGTATTTTCTGTTTAAAACTGCAGTGATCTAAAGACAGTTTCAAAAACGCAGTTTAAAGGGATAGTTCACACAAAAATGAAAATTTGATGTTGATCTGCTTACCCGCAGGGCATCCAAGATGTAGGTGACTTTGTTTCTTCAGTAGAACACAAATGATGATTTTTAACTCCAACCGCTACAGTCCGTCAGTCATATAATGCATGTCAATGGAAACACAATCTATAAGAGTTAAAAAAAACATGCACAGACAAATCCAAATTAAACCCTGCGGCTCGTGACGACACATTGATGTCCTAAGATATGAAACGATTGGTTTGTGCGAGAAACTGAACAGTATTTATATCATTTTTTACCTCTAATACACCACTATGTCCAACTGCCTTGAGCATCCGGTGAGTGAGATCTGAAAACGCGCTCTGAAAAAACACGTATACATTAATGAGTGCGAGAGATCACTTCCGGTGTCAGAGTGCATTCAGACCTCACACACCGGATGCTCAAAGCAGTTGGACATGGTGTATTAGAGGTAAAAAATGACATAAATACTGTTCGGTTCTCGCACAAACCGATCGTTTCGTGTCTTAGGACATCAGTGTGTTGTCACGAGCCGCAGGGTTTAATTTGGATTTGTCTGTGCGTGTTTTTTTTACTCTTATAGATGGAGTTCCCATTGACACGCATTAAATGACTGACAGACCGCAACGGTTGGAGTTAAAAATCATCATTTGTGTTCTACTGAAGAAACAAAGTCACCTACATCTTGGATGCCCTGGGGGTAAGCAGATAAACATCAAATTTTCATTTTTGGGTGAACTATCCCTTTAAAATGCTGGTGTTTGTGACCTCACAAACTACCTTGTAACCAATCACATCAACGTGAAGGCAAGCTTTAGCATCTCCCCCGCTCTGAAGCAGGGGAGTCTCGAGAGAAGCCAGGTTATCCCGGTATATTTTTCTGTTGATATGAAAAATCGGGTAGATTTAGCAATATAGCGGGTGTATGATTTATATTATGATGTTATGATGAACCATATGCCTTTTCTCCACTGAAGTTCTGAGTTCAAAGTATAAGGATACTGATTGTTAGAAGGCAGCTGACTGACTCGCGAATGGGTGTGTGTAACATTAGCAACACATTATTATTAGCTGTTTGATAACATGCAAGCAAAACGCTAATCATATTAATTACCGTCATGTGTCCGAAGTTGTAAAAAGTGATAACATTGTGCAGCGTTTACCTCAGTAAGTTGACCGAGTGAATCTCTGAGCTCGTTTGAGTGAGTGAAGGTAGGGCTAATTAGCATATTCATAGATCCACATATACTAAATGAAGCAAGGGTGTAGAGTTACATTCAAACTATTTTAAGACATAAAGAAATTTTTCTCAGAGGAAAAATGTTTAAATATGTTATTTTGGTGATCACAGATGAGTTTTAAGGGATAAAATTATTGACTACAGGGGTACTTTAAATGTATTCATTTTTTCCAATATTATTTTAAATAATTTCATATATTTTATAATTGATATTTTATTTTATTTTTTAAAAAAGGTTTACAAAGATAAACTTTTTTTTAACAACATGCACCAATTATTTACAAAAAAGAGAGCAAATATGGTGCGTTTTAATTTTCTGATGTCTTACGATCAGGCTAATTTAAATATTCTTGTTTGAATTCCAGAAACAGTGTCATGTTTGGAATGCAGAGAATGTTTTTGTATTCTTTATTTTGTTATTTTTCTTTCTGTTTTTTTTTTTTTTGTCATATTCGTCACCCCTCACCCTCTCTCTCCTGCTCTGCCTATCAGCACTTTTCCAACTTCAACCTATCCTTCTCTCCTTTTCCCATCATCCTTCAGGCCCGTCCCCTTTTAATCCCTGACATGTTTGTTACGAGGTAATTTGGTAGAGTAAAGTAGACAACTCTCTCTCTCCCCAGCACACACACACACTCACTCACTCACTCACTCACTCACACCTCAGCTGATGTTTATATTGTGTGTCTATAATACATCCCACACTCCTCCCCACAGCAAATCTTCAAAGCCACAGTTATTTTTTTCCCTTTTCAATCTGTCATTCTGCGTAAATAAAAGTAGGGTGAGAGTGAGCGAGTGTGAGCGAGAGAGCTGTATTTAGCTGATGTTGTTTACCGAGGCTTGATGATTAAGCTGTCTGCAGTTAGAAGGACAGAGGAGGACCGGCATATTTGGCCACTTACCCATAATTCTCTGTCTTTATCAGAACTGTGGAAAACCCAAAGAGATTTGGATTGTTCAATGTAGAGTCTTTCTGAGTCATCTTGTAAGTTGCAGCTTGTATAATTTATGTTTAAACATGTCCAGGTCACATTTTTTTTTTTTTTTTACATAATGAATAAGAAGCTTATTTTAGGTACATAAAACTTTTTTTTTTTTTTTTGCATTCTAACATTTGATATCATCATTAGTGTATTACAGAAAAACAGTAATATTTATTTTATTTAATCCACATAAATAAACCCAGTACAACATTTACCATGGTCTATAAATATTTTTAAATTTATATTATTATTGTGTATATATAAGTGCTAAATGGGGAAGTGCTAAATTTATGTTAATTTTGTAGTATTTTTTTCATTTTGATTCTGAGGTGAATAATGACAAGGAAATGTTTTTGTTCCATTCGTCGTCCAATTCATCCATATTTGCATTCTGCTAAAATAACAAGAAAAACACCAAAAAAGATTGCAAAAGTCATTATTTACTGAAAATTAGGCCTCCACTGTAGCTTTCAAATAGGGCTGGATGATTATGGCCTAAAATCAAAACCTCAATTAATTGAACATTTTACCTCGATTACGATTAATGAACGATTATTAGTTATTTTATTTTTTTTGCCCACATAGTTCACTGACAAGGTTTGTACTGTAAATATGATTGACCATTAAAGGTGGGATATTTTTTCCTATCGAAAGAGTGATCTGAATAACAGCTCACTATCAGCAGTTATTTTATCTATGGTTCATAACATTTCTTACAGATTTCTGCTCGTTGTAAATCAGATAAAGATAAATTAGTACAGTACCATTACGAGTGATTGTCTCTCTATTAATTGTGAAGCTGTGGGTTGAAAATAGTTCCATCAAAAGTAGAAAAATATATGCTATAATAAGTTTTGAGTTTCTAAGCTACTTTAGTGATAACAACTAGTTTCTGCATTCCTCTCTGTGCGCGCGATCTTCACTGTTTGTATGAGTGTTTGTGCCACAATGCAGCTGCGCAAGCACGGTAGCTCGAAATAGTATACATCCAATTGTCTAAAATTGCTTGAATGTCCAAACTGGCAAACCTTAAAACAAATACAACTGACAAAGTTTAGTGAAGACGCAAGGCTCACCACTCGCACGCCATCACCTCCGTGTTGCTTTTTATGACACTGACTGGACGGGGCAGAGTCATGTGGCTACACACGCGGTAGTATGTTTTTAAGGGGGAAGTACTAACAGGATTAAAAAAACAAAATAACCGACATGGGAAAATTACGTCGGTTAGAGGTTCTGAATTTCGGTTTCGATTACTTTTCGATTAATCGTCCAGCCCTACTTTCAAATCAAATAATAGAGTCAATGACATCCTCAAACCTCATTGGTTTCACATGTCTCATGTCTACACATCATGACTGGCACCACAATTTAATTTGAGAGTGATAGCGGGAAGTAGTGTTGTCAAAAGTACCGGTACTTCGGTACCAAGTCGGTACTGAAATTTTGAAAATGTGACGATACCAGCATTTCTGTAGTACCGGTAGTACCGAGAATCCGGGAATATTCGGTACCCACTGATAGGGCTGTGCCAGTATTTACTTGAATATGACACGAGTGAAGCACAAAGCTTTGTTTACAGAAAAAATAATAGGTTAGCAATTAAATGTGACATCGCAGCCATGGAAACATTTTGGTTAATGCCGAATAAGAGAGGTGCGTGAGTCCATACATTTAAGCTTCGTATTCTGTTTTCCGAATCGCGATCTGGTCACCTGATTAGCAGAGAATTTAACAATATTCCATTAGTTATTCCACTGAACATGGAATCTGTGTTTCTTTTCCCAAATCTTCACTCACGCAGCGGATTATAACGTTTCTTTCGTTCGCATTTAGGCCTATTATAGGCTATTCGCATTATTTACTGTGGTAAAGTAGAAAAAACACCGTAGGACAGAAACCTTTTTGCTTGCACGTCAGTTTCTATTTAACAGAGTTTGTGCTTGTTATTAGACTTTATAAGGCGCGTCAAGTTTATTTGTATAGCGCGTTTCACACACCAGTGATTTTTACTTTCGCTTTCTCTAGCAGCGCTAAATCAAACATAGCCTGAATGTCTTGCCCCTGCGGAGGATAAAACACGCTCTTCAGACCTTTTACAACAAGTGTCAGTTGTTTGTAACATCAGGAGATAACCAAGATATTATTAAAGAGAAATGGTCTCTTTCCTGCTCGTGTCCCACATCCCTCTCAAAGCGCAAAGCGGCTATATCAAAATAATAACAGGACTTTGGCTATATATGACGCGTCTTTGTGTGGAAATAAAAAACGAATGCTTTTTGAAATAATATTTAACTTTCTTATTATTTACCGATATTTATTTCATAGTTTTACAGGCTGTAGTGTGTTGTTTCTCTGACGGAATAGCTAAAATAAACACGCATGTCTGTTACCCCTGTTGAAAAAACAAGCATATGCTGTTAAAGTAGGTTTTGAAGCTGGTATGCTGGTTTGAGCTGGTTTATGCTGGTCCAGGACCAGCTTAGGACCAGCATTTGATCAGCATACAGCTTCAAAACCTACCTTACCAGCATATGCTGGTTTTTTCAACAGTACACAATGGATGTTTGAGCATTTAATTATTTATTTATTTTTTTATATTTCAAAATTTATTTCCTTGAGGTAGCCTATATATACATACACAAACACACACACTCCAAATCATATTTAATGTTTTTAAAATAGGCTATATAAAATAGTAAAATAGTTCCAATAGATTTTACTGTGGTACCGAAATTGGTACAGAGAACCGTAAAATTTTCATGGTATCGGTACCGACTACTGGAATTTTGGTACCGTGACAACACTAGCGGGAAGGAAGATTTTTAAGTGAATTTTGACTATTTAATTTTTTTGGCCGAACTGTTCCTTTTTTCTGTTTAGAATGAGCAAGAAAAAAACAGCTCCAGCCCCACCCCAACCACCACTTTCTTTTTTTAAGTCTCCCAGTTTCTGCATTTTGATGGCCTCATTACCTCTGCTGACCTCTCTTGGTCTGTGAAAACATGCTGCGGCATCACTCCATCAATCTGTCACTTAAACTGTATTCCACCAATCAGGGATTATCCTGACATCACCTCTCAGAGTGAGAGGATGAGTGGGAGGAATAGCGTAAGGTGTTAGGAAGAGCTGTAAATGGTTGAATGAAAAATAAAGTTAGGGTAAGAATTTCAAGACAGGTTAAAAAAGAGAACGGGTTTCAAATCTGTACCTGAAAGTCGGCATGAAACAGAAGTTGTGGTAGTGTTTTATTCCCTATTGTGACATACAGTATCTCACAGAGGTGAGTACACCCCTCAAATTTTTGTATTTTATTATATCTTTTCATGTGACAACACTGAAGAAATTACATATCTTACTACAATGTAAAGTAGTGAGTGTACAGCTTGTATAACAGTGTAAATTTGCTGTTCCCTCAAAATAACTCAACACACAGCCATTAATGTCTAAACCGCTGGCCACAAAAGTGAGTACACCCCTAAGTGCAAATGTCCAAATTGGGCCCAAAGTGTCAATATTTTGTGTGGCCACCATTATTTTCTAGCACTGCCTTAACCCTCTTGGGCATGGAGTTCACCAGAGCTTCACAGGTTGCCACTGGAGTCCTCTTCCACTCCTCCATGACGACATCATGGAGCTGGTGGATGTTAAAGACTTTGCGCTCCTCCACCTTCCGTTTGAGGATGCCCCACAGATGCTCAATAGGGTTTAGGTCAGGAGACATGCTTGGCCAGTCCTTCACCTTTACCCTCAGCTTCTTTAGCAAGGCAGTGGTCATCTTGGAGGTGTGTTATCATATTGGAATACTGCCCTGTGGCCCAGTCTCTGAAGGGAGGGGATCATGCTCTGCTCATTCATGGTTCCTTCAATGAACTGTAGCTCCCCAGTGCCGGCAGCACTCATGCAGCCCCAGACCATGACACTCCCACCACCATGCTTGACTGTAGGCAAGACACACTTGTCTTTGTACTCCTCACCTGGTTGCTGCCACACATGCTTGACATCATCTGAACCAAATAAGTTTATCTTGGTCTCATCAGACCACGGGACATAGTTCCAGTAATCCATGTCCTTAGTCTGCTTGTCTTCAGCAAACTGTTTGTGGGCTTTCTTGTGCATCTTTAGAAGAGGCTTCCTTCTGGGACGACAGCCATGCAGACCAATTTGATGCAGTGTGCAGCGTATGGTCTGAGCACTGACAGGCTGACCCCCACCCCTTCAACCTCTGCAGCAATGCTGGCAGCACTCATACGTCTATTTCCCAAACACAACCTCTGGATATGATGCTGAGCACATGCACTCAACTTTGGTCGACCATGGCGAGGCCTTAGTGGAACTTGTCCTGTTAAACTCCTGTATGGTCTTGGCCACCATGCTGCAGCTCAGTTTCAGGGTCTTGGCAATCTTCTTATAGCCTACGCCATCTTTATGTAGAGCAACAATTCTTTTTTTCTGATCCTCAGAGAGTTCTTTGCCATAAGGTGCCATGTTGAACTTCCAGTGACCAGTATGAGAGAGTGAGAGCGATAACACCTAATTTAACACACCTGCTCCCCATTCACACCTGAGACCTTGTAACACTGATGAGTCACATGACACCGGGGAGAGAAAATGGCTAACTGGGCCCAATTTGGACATTTTCACTTAAGGGTGTACTCACTTTTGTGGCCAGTGGTTCAGACATTAATGGCTGTGTGTTGAGTTATTTTGAGGGGACGGCAAATTTACACTGTTATACAAGCTGTACACTCACTACTTTACATTGTAGCAAAGTGTCATTTCTTCAGTGTTGTCACATGAAAAGATATAATAAAATATTTACAAAAATGTGAGGGGTGTACTCACTTCTGTGAGATACTGTATATCAGAGTGAAACAGCTTCTTGAACAAGAAAAAATGTAGGGAACGACTTGGTTTTATTATTCGGGAATTGATTGGATGGTTGTGGTTTGCTATTGGTCGATCTCATGTGAGTGACAGGTTGCCCCGCCCTCGCGCTAGATTATCAGAGAAGAGATGTTGCTGCAAAAGGGAGGGGAAGTTATTTTGATCAAAGATTATGAGTGCACATGAATTTTTAAAAAAAGAAGGTGTGCACAAATAAATAATTTATAATAAAAACTGCAATATTTCATAAAAAAGATAAGAATTAGCTTTAAAGGTGGTTTAAGCAATTGTTTTTGTCTCTGTGACCACCAAAAATTAGCATGAAACGATGTTTCTGCTAATATGACAGTTGCTTGTCTCTACAATGATGTGTGAATGGGTATCATAGGAGGCTGAAGGAAAGAACTGTGTGTGTATGAATAGGCCTGTAATTGGCAGTGTAATTTGTTGGGCAGTAACTGTGGGAGGTTTCTTATGGAAGGAGAGCAGGTGAACAGCATTACATCTGACAGTTATAAAGCTGCTTAAATTTACTGTGTGTTTGTGTGTGTGTGTGTGTGTGTGTGTGTGTGTAAGCATGCAATTGTGTGCATGTCATTGTTTACTGCACCGTTATTCTCTGATGACACTGCACAGCTGCTGAATCTACAGTGCTGCAGCGAGAGCATTTTATTTTATCCGAGTTGTTTGAGAGAGTCTGTTTTGAATGTGAACACTGTTTTTGAGAATGTGTTGTAATCCTATTCAGTTTGAATTGAGGTACTGTAGCAAAGAGCTTGTAGAATTGTTATTTGTTAATTTGTTGAACTGAATTATGCATTAAAAAAATACACTACTGTTCAGAAGTTTGGGGTCAGTAAGAGTTTTTTTTTAAAGAAATTATTACTTTTATTCAGCAAGGTGCTTTAAGTTGATCAAAAGTTACAGTAAAGACTTTTATAACGTTGCAGACTAATGCAACAAATAAATGCTTTTGACCCTTCTATTCATCAAATAATCCTGAAAAACCTATCATGTTGTCCACAAAAATATGAAGCGGCACAGCTGATTTCAACATTGATTATGATAATAAATGTTTCTTGGTCAGATTATTAGAATGATTTCTGAAGGATCATGCGACACTGAAGACTGGAGTAATGATGCTGAAAATTCAACTTTGTATCACAGGAATAATTACATTTTAAAACATATTAAAATTTATTTTAAACATTTATTTTAAATTGTAATAATATTTCACAATATTACTGTTTTTTTTTTACTGTATTCTGATTAAATAAATGCATCCTTGGTGAGCACAGGAGACCTCTTTCAAAAAATCTTACTGACACATACTGTACAGTATATATATTTTATGCTACAGTCTTCAAGATGGACTACAATATATAATCAGTAGGTTAGTTTTAAGGTAAATAATTATTTCTATCAAGTTTTCTTGAAATATTAAATTGGACATTTTGTTTGTGCTGCATGACAAAATTAAAATATCTTTTAATGGCTGTTAAAGTGCCCCTATTATGCTATTTTAAAGGTTCCTGATTTTGTTTTGGATGTCTCCCACAATAGGTTTACATGCACCCAAGGTCAAAAAACACTTTAATTTTCTCATATTATACATTGCACATCACCTCTTTTCTCACAGTGTCTGAAACAATTCGATAAAGTATTCAGTCCTCTGTCTCTGATTGGATAGATGGCCCAGTTGGTTGTGATTGGTCTACTGATTACAGTGCGCGTTGGAAACAAAACGGCATTATCATATCTGAATTTCAGCTTCGGACGCTTCCTCAACACTTGTATACACAATGGTATGAACCGTAACAATGGTGTTAGTTTTACTGTATCAATTCCAGTGCAAGTCCTCATCCTTTTGAAGAGCATGCAATGGATGAAGTGCATGGATTCACAGTTCAGAAAACGGCTTCTCTTCAACATGACCCAAACTCTTCCAGCTATATTACACACTGCATGAAAGGTAATATTCGAAGAAGCATAATAAGGGCACTTTAAATGTTTTTACAGTATTGAACGTATACAGGTGCTGGTCATATAATTAGAATATCGTGAAAAAGTTCATTTTTTTTATTGTAAATTATTTTTAAAAATGAAACTTTCATATATTCTAGATTCCCTACATGTAAAGTAAAACATTTCAAAAGTTTTTTTTTTTTTTTTTTTAATTTTGATGATTAGAGCGTATAGCTCATGAAAGTCCAAAATCCAGTATCTCAAAATATTAGAATATTTCCTAAGATCAATCAAAAAATGGATTTTCAAAACAGAAAAGTTCAAGTTCTTTAAAGCATGTTCATTTGTACACTCAATACTTGGTCGACAGCACATATTACAGCAAATGACTTGCTCCTAGCACAAATTACAGCATCAGTGAAGTGTGGCATGGAAGTGATCAGCCTGTGGCACTGCTGAGGCACTATTGAGCCTTCAGATCATCTGTATATTGTTGGATCGACTGTTTCTCATCTTTCTCTTGAAAATATCCCATAGATTCAGGGGTCAGGCATGTTGGCTGGCCAATAAAGCACAGTAATATCATGGTCAGCAAACCACTTAGAAGTGGTTTTTGCACTGTGGGCAGGTGCTAAAGTCCTGCTGGAAAAGGAAATCAGCATCTCCATAAAGCTTGTCAGCAGATGGAAGCATAAAGTGCTCCAAAATCTCCTGGAAGATGGCTGCATTGACTTTGCACTTGATAAAACACAATGGACCAACACCAGCAGATGTCACGGCCCCCCAAATCATTACTAACTTCAGAAACTTCCCACTAGACTTCAAGCAGCTTGGATTCTGTGCCTCTCCAGTCTTTCTTCAGACTCTGGGACCATGATTTCAACATGAAATGCAAAATTTACTTTTATCTGAAAAGAGGACTTTCGACCACTGTTCACTGTCCATTTTTTTTGTCCTTAGCCCAGGTAAGATGCTTCTGATGTTGTTTCTGTTTCAGAAGTGGCTTGGTAGTCCTTTTCCTGAAGATGTCCGAGTGTGGTGACTCTTGATGCGCTGACTCTGGCTTCATTCGACTCATTGTGAAGCTCTCCCAAGTGTTTGAATCGGCTTTACTTGACAGTATTCTCAAGCTTGTGGTCATCCCTGTTGCTTGTGCACCTTTGCCTACCCAATTTCTTCCTTCTAGTCAACTTTGCATTTAATATGCTTTGATACATCACTCTGTAAACAGCCACCCCATTCAGTAATGACCATCTGTGACTTACTCTCGTTGTGGAGGGTGTCAATGATTGTCTCCTGGACCATTGCCAAGTCAGCAGTCTTCCCCATTAGTGTGGTTTCAAAAAACAAGAGATAATATTGAAATTTATACTGTAGGGATGGTCATTTAATGAAACTCAAATGTAAATATTCTAATATTTTGAGATAATGGATTTTGGACTTTCATGAGCTGTACGCTCTAATCATCAAAATTAAAAAAAAAAAAAAAAAAAAAAACTTTTGAAATGTTTTACTTTTTAAAAATAATTTACAATAAAAAAATGAACTTTTTCACAATATTCTAATTATATGACCAGCACCTGTACATAATTCATCAGAAAAAACATTTAACTTTCTATCAGGGAATAAATATGAATAATTCAAGAAAATTAATTATTTTTTTTGTGTTGGACTACTAAATTGTGAATATTCCCGCAACCTTGAACAGGAAGGGTTATTGTGCATGGTAAAAAATGTGACCTGATTCCGTAGAAAATTGTTCTAGTGTAATATGAGATGATGATGAATAACACTCATTAATAGGCCGCTGTGCATTATAGACTAAGAGTGAGCAGGTGCCTGCACATGTCTATGTGTCACTTCATTTAAAATTCATTCACATTTCTGTAAATGCAGGCCATTACATCTTTACTTAAAAAGGATGTTTCTCTATGGAACAGTCCATACAGGATTTTGTGATTCTGTGATCGCTGAATTTATCGCAAAATCAAGCAAACTCCGCAATATAGGGTATATGTCGAACGTCACATGACCAAACCGGAAAACTGGTCTCATTGCGTCCGCTTGTCAGAGAAAGTGTTAACAGCAGTATGAGCTGACGGCATATCTATGGACTTTTAAGGTAATCAGTTAATCTGCCTAGTTCACATTGTTATAGGTGTTTTATTCTGTTAAATATCTAAACGTAGTGTGAAGAAGAAAAATTTAAAAAGCTTTTAAATATCAGTCTGCATATGCGGGGGGGCATCAGTTATGCTCATCGTTGCTCGCTCCTTTTAAGTTTTCTTGAATAAAACAGCTAATTTTTCATGAAGCACATACAAAAGACCTAAACCGGAAGCAATCTAATCTGTTTTACAGAAAATGGAAGTTAGATTGCATATAACCCCTATTCGGAGGTGCTTGCATTTTTTCTCATTTTTTCTCATTTTCTAAAATTTTGGGCTTAGACACATCCCGTGACATTGGCAACAATGCACATTAAGTCAAAGAAAGGCTTTGTCAATTCCAAAAATGGAAAGAACAGCCTTGCATTCTTGTGAAGACCGATCTAGAAGGTTACATAGGACAAATGAAAGCGGAGTGAATCCACACTACTCGTTTGAGCTGCACAGCTCAGACCGTTTATCTGCTCAGACCAATAATAGACAGTGCGATGGGAGCTCAGGGCAGCAGGTTGCTCTCGATTACGCGACACCGTTACTACACAGTGCTGGGAGATCCAGTGAAGAAAGCCCTTGAATTTGCCCCAGAATCAATAACATTGCTGCATCTTGTGAGAAGCATTCAAATTCAGCGCATAATTCTGTTAAACCACAGATATCATATCAAACAGTGCCAACCTGGAAACCATGAGAAACATTGTGCCATGAACACAAATCACAAAGTCCACAAATCACCAACATTCACCATGGATTTAACGTAGCAACACTGACAAAAATAACGTGGCAGAAATGTTTTCAAGAGCTTTTAAGTTCTTCACTCAACTTTTCCCAGCACTTCAAAGCTTTGAATATTACCCAATTTGAATGTTATTTTTAATGAGATGACCAAAACATTATTTGTTCATCCTTCATAGGTTGTCCCCATTTATAAAAATAAAAGTTTCACAATATAGGAAAGCAAACACTTATTTAAAAATAAAAAAGACTATAAATTACCACTGTAGTAGATGGCTGCAGAGGAGCACTTTTTGGCTTATTAGCCATTTCCACACACTAATATATATTTTTAATATTTATTAATTTATGTTTAGACATTATGGGTCCTATAATACACCCGGCGCAATGCGACACAAGGCGCAGCGCAAGTGTGTTTGCTAGTTTGCGCCCGGCGCCGTTCGCGTTTTCCCGTTCAGCGCCACGTCCTTAAATTAGTAAATGCAGTTAGTGCGCCCATGGGCGTGCTGGTCTAAAAAAGAGGTGTGTTCAGGCGCATTGCTGGCGCATTGCTATTTTAAGGAGCTGAAAATAGACTGCGCCATAGACCAACTCAAACCTGGTCTAAAGTCTAAAGTCAATGGCGCAATATTTTTTTGTTAGAGCGCGTTGGTAGAAACTGCGCCTCTGGGCACGTCCACAATGCGCGTTGACTTTGCTTATTACACACAGGGATGCGCATCACACAAACATGCCAAATATTAAAACAAAAGGATTACAGTGTAAAAGAATATTATTGTGTAGGCTACATAAATATAAAAATGTAACTTCGTTTAACTTCTAACGAAACGTTTATCTTCGCGCACGAGCAGATCGGTTTCTTCGCTTGAAAAGTGTTCAGCTTTTCCGCCAACAAATTCCGCCATGTAAATAGCAGTCCGCCATGGCGCGAGCGCATCTCTCTTAAAGGGAATGGGAGATGACACTCTGATTGGTTTATTGAACGTTACGCCCATTACTCATTAAGAGAATAGGGACAACCCATTTCAAAAATGCGCCCCGGCGCACGGACCGTTTTTCCGTCGTTAAAATAGCAAAAGTGGATTTGGACACGGCCTGAGTGCACCTGCGCCGTGCGCTTTACACTTTGCGTTTAGATCGTTAAAATAGGGCCCAATATCTATACAGTTTGAAAAAAGGCATTACCTAGCTGTTTTCTCTTTGCATACTGTACGTTATAAATATTGACTTTTTGGATTGGTGTTTTGGTTTACATTTTTACATTTTATGCATTTGGCAGATGCTTTTATACAAAGTGACTTGTAAGTGAGTCGAGATCTTTCTGCGGTGGCGAGCAGCCTGTCGTGGTCAGATCATTTTGTCTTTTCTCTAGTAGTCTTTTGGTTTTAATCATTCAGACAATATTATAGGAGTTACTTTGCTATTTGTAGTTACAATTATTTTTACAATCAAAAACCTGGTAACAAATTCGGATTTCAGGCACCCCAGAAAATAGCCTTTTAACATTGTTTCTATTGTGAAATAATTTGTTTCCAAAAGATTGTTGGAGATTTGGGCTTCTTTAGATTTAGTGGAAGATTTGATTAAATTTATAATTTAGTTGTTTATTGCTGAATAATCTTTTATATATAAACCATTCAGTGCTGAATAAACTACTTTTTAATCCAATTTTTGGAATCTTGGATTATTGCTATTTTCATGACACATCAGAAAGATTGTAATTATGAAATGTATACTAACAAAATGTTGTATTTACCAGTGAGAAACTCTTTCAGAGTTGGAAGCATGTTAAACAATAATGCTGTAGTTTCCATCATTGTTAGCATTGTTACAAATCATTTGCTCTTCATTTTGTTGCATCAGCACACTAAAAAATCACTTTTTTTCACATCGTTTATGACTTCCAAGCTTGTAAATAGAAACTTTCCAGAAGAACTCGAAGGCAGCATGAATTTTTCATTGTCCCAATGCATTCTGGGATTGCAATTAATCTGTACATGATACATACTGTACGATACACCCTTAGATTTTGGTGAAAATGTGGTGTTTATAAAATCCAGTCCTTTTGAATGTGCTAGCTTGGCCACTCACTGGTTGTTTGGATCACTGAATGTGATAAATAGGGAATATTTGCAAATATTTTCTTGCTAACAAGATGCAATCAAATGTCATTAGTAATGATAGAGGTCAGTGTTGCATGTCATACAGTGGCAAGTGTAATAACTGTTTTGGAAAGCAGTGTATGGTATTAATAAATATTTTGAAGGGTGAACTCAGCCCTGTCAGAAAAATAAAATATGATATTTCCAAACTGACTATTTTCACTCCCAAACCTGCCAAACATCCAGAAGACAAAGAGCGTGTTTGCCGGCTTTCAATTTACGTTCAAAGAAAAATGGAGCTGTGGGAAATGGAGATTTGTGGTGGACAGTGATGATATGGCCTCTTGATCTGTTTGAAAACTGCCTGCCAAATGTAAAGCAGCGGATGTTTAGGGAAGGGAATTGCTCTCCCCAGCCAGTCATTACAGAATTCACTGCTGGAGCAGTAAACTGGAGGCTTTATTCCTGTCGCTCTCACTGAAATCTATTACAAACACACACACACACACACACACACACACACACACACACACACACACACACACACACACACACACACACACACACACACACACACACACACACACACACACACACACACACACACACACACACTCTCATGGAAGAGAGAGCACTTTCCCAGCATCTGAGTGAACAAGGGAGAAGGGGAAAAATGATATAGAAAGGGAGACAGGAAGTTAGCACCAAGAGAGATCAATATTATTTATTTATTTTATGACTTTGTATATTGTAGAAATGTCGAATTTCCTCATATCTGCATACCAAACTACCATTTGGAAATATACACTACCGTTCAGAAGTTTGGGGTTATTAAGATTTGTTCGTGTTTTTGAGTGTTTTAGTCTCTTATGCTCACCAAGGCTGCATTTATTTGCTGAAAAATACTGAAAATAAAAACGGTACTATTGTGAAATTTTATTACACTTTAAAATAATTGTTTTCTATTTTAATGTATTTTCAAATGTAGTTTATTCCTGTGATGCAAAGCTGAATTTTCAGCAGCATTACTCCAGTGTCACATGATCCTTCATAAATCATTCTAATATGCTGATTTGCAGCTCAAGAAACATTTCTTATCATTATCAATATTGAAAAAAGTTGTGCTGCTTTTGTGAAAATAAAAAAGTTCAAAAGAACAGCATTTATTTGAAAAGAATGATCTCAGAAAGCGGTATAATTATGCTCAACCCCTATGTGTTGGGAACACATTTATGATGTCTAAAATGTAGCCTACATCAAGAACAGTGCTTGTGTGTGTTTGTCAGGTTTTTTATGTTTTAAAGGTGTGTATGTGAGGTTTGTGTGCGTATATGATGCTTCATGTGTGTTTCTGTTTATGTTTGCGTGTGTGTGTGTGTGTGTGTGTGTGTGTGTGTGTGTGTGTGTGTTGATGGCTATTTAGTGAGATATCACAGATGCAGACTCATCTCGCTGCAGTTTAGCACACATCATTTACACTTCAGTGGCTAATACTAACAACGCCTGCGTCCTGTCCGTCAAACTCTCCCTCTCTCACTTTCTATGTCCTGTATCTGCTTGAGCATGAAGAGCACCTTTGATTTGTTTGCTGTTTTAGGAGTCTAATCTTACCTGTCATACCAGAGAGAGAGAGAGAGAGAGAGAGAGAGATAGAAAGACTCTTCCATGGCTATACTGCTTGAATCAACCAAACCACAGAAATACCCATTTGAATTTATTTCTGTAGCGCATTTGAAATGTAGATTAGTCAGAATTATGCCATAATCACAGGTGGGAAATGCTATGCTTTCAAGAGTCTGATCCATTGTGCAGGAAAAGACATTAAAGTGAAATACAAAATAACTGTTTTCTATATGAATGTTTTAATATGTAACTTAAAGCAGATTTTTAGCATCATTACTGCAGTCTTCAGTGTCACATGATCCTTCTGAAATCATTCTAATATACTGATTTGCTGCTCAAGAAACATTTCTTATTATTATCAATGTTGAAAACAGTTGTGCTGCTTAATATTTTTGTGAGAACCATGATACATTTTTTTAGGAATCTTTAATGAATAGAATAGGTCAGATTTAAAAAACTGTATTTAGTTAAGAATAGAAGTTCAAAATTCTTTACTTTCACTTAATCAATTTAATGCATACCTAAAAGCATACTTAAATAAAAGTGTTGATTAAAAAAGAATCTTAAATCTTACTGACCTCAAACTTTTGAACGGTATTGTACATATAATTGCGTACTACAGTGGATATTTAAAGCTCATTACTGATGAGGTTTGCTTCAGAGTAATACTAAGGAATTAAACAGCAGTTGCATTTGAATGAATTCATTATTCTTTCACTCTCTATGAAATCAATACACTTACTCACAGATGATGCTCTTTTATTTCTGGTATTGAAAGTATGTTGAATTATTCATAATGATTTGTGAATGTTACTTATGTTGATTGTGTGGTTTGTGGCTTTGGTGGTTATATTTATTAGTGAGTATTGGTTAAATGTTCTAGCTTAATTGATCTATTTCTATTTTGATCTATTTTCTGCAACTATTTACTCATCCTCGTGTTCTCGGAAACCTGTATGATTTTCTTTCTGGCAAGGAACACAAAAAGAGACATTTCTTACACTGCTCTTTCAACAAAAGTAGTGACCAAAAGCTGTCAAAAAAGGTGGCCAAGAATGCTTTTTCACAAGATGTAATATAAGTCTAAGGTGTCCCCTGAATGTGTCTGTGAAGTTTCAGCTCAAAATACCCCATAGATTTTTTTTAATAAATTTTTTTAACTGCCTATTTTGGGGCATCATTAACTATACACTGATTTTGGCAGCGCCGCCCCTTTAAATCGCGTGCTCCCTGCCACACGAGCTCTCGACTATATTACAGTGCATTTACAAAGTTCACACAGCTAATATAACCCTCAAATGGATCTTTACAAGATGTTCGTCATGCATACTGTATGCATGCTTCGAATTATGTGAGTAAAGTATTTATTTTGATGTTTACGTTTGATTCTGTATGAGTTTGAGGCTATATGCTCTGTGGCTAACGGCTAATGCTACACTGTTGGAGAGATTTATAAAGAATGAAGTTGTGTTTATGAATTATACAGACTGCACGTTTAAAAATGAAAATAGCGACGGCTCTTGTCTCCGTGAATTCAGTAAGAAACGATGGTAACTTTAACCACATTTAACAGTACATTAGCAACATGCTAATGAAACATTTAGAAAGACAATTTACAAATATCACTAAAAATATCATGCTATCATGGATCATGTCAGTTATTAATGCTCCATCTGCCATTTTTCGCTGTTCTTGCTGGCTTACTTTGTCTGTGCACAGATCCAGACGTTAATACTGCCTGCCCTTGTCTAATGCCTTGAACATGGGCTGGCATATATGCAAATATTGGGGTCATACATATTAATGATCCCGACTGTTACGTAACAGTCGGTGTTATGTTGAGATCCGCGTGTTTTCCGGAAGTCTTTTAAACAAATGAGATTTATATAAGAAGGAGGAAGCAATGGGGTTTGAAACTCAATGTATGTCTTTTCCATGTACTGAACTCTTGTTATTTAACTATGCCAATATAAATTCAATATTTAATTCTAGGGCACCGTTAAGTCATTAATAACTAAAATCCTTCACGATATATGAGTTTATTGTGCATGTTTATTTGTTCTACCCGTTTCTGTTTCATTATTTCTCTCTGTTTATATTTCAGTCTGTCTCTTTCTCTCTTTTCCTTCATATTCCCAGCATAACCCCTTTGATGTATAATTGAGTCCTGCATCCTATCCCTTTCTTCCTTTTTCACCCTGTCTTTCCTCTCTTTCCTTGGATATAGAGAGAGATATCAGGACTGTGTTACACGCGCACACACCTTACACAGAAAATCATTGTGAGTCTGTCTGTCTGTCAGTCAGTCAAAAGTGCCAACTTCGGTACCAAGTCGGTACTGAAATTTAAAAAATGTGATGATTCCAGCATTTCAAGCGCTGTTGAGTGGATTCTTAAACAACTCTGAGTGGCTAATGTGTCCATGTGCTCAACAGATATGTCTCGGGATCCGCTGATAGACGCCTACTTTCAAGCGCTGTGTATCTGTAAGAGCTCTGTGAAGAGCGTTAAAGATGTCCACTTGCAACATGTTTTTGAAGCGTTAATCATTGTAGCCATATCTGTTGAGCGTGTGAACACAGTGGCCAGTCAGAGGTGTTTAAAAATCTGCTCAAAATGCTAGGGGGAAATGTTGGTATCGTTACATTTTTAAAATTTCACCACCAACTTGGTACCGAAGTCGGTAATTACATACTACCGGCCTAAAGTTTTATTCTTAATATTTCTGAAAGAACTGTTTTGGGGAAAATCAACATGATATCCTAATAATTTACACATAATGAACCTAATGAAAGGAACAATAGAGAAGTTGTTGGGGAAAAACAGCCTGAATGTATTATCCTTCTCAATCATAAGACCCTTTCAACTTTTCTCATACCAGTTCTCTCACTCTTTTACCACTCTCTTATGCTTTGAGTTGTCTTCATAATTGAGGGAGAGTTGAATTTAGTTTAGCTTGAATATTAAGTGAGTCTTTGTTAGCTTTTGTTTCACTCATAAATCTTGAATGTTAAATATTCACAGAGTGCCTCTATCTGCTGTCTGCTGCATACATGGAGTGATTGCAAATGGCCGCTCAGTTTCACACACACAGTCACACACCTGTCCTCAGCTCTATCATAATGTTAAATAATATGAGAGCATTAGTATCAATCTGTTCTCACCACGACTATAATCATGTTTTATGTGTCAAACTGTGTGTGTGTATCAGTGTTTCGGTGAGCATGAGCTTGCATATAGATGCTCGGTTGTGCATTTGAAGTGGGAATATCGATGTGTGTGAGTATGTTTACTTGACAAGTATATTTGTATACTGTGAAATGTATTTGATATACGTGCTGTGTGATCATGGTGTTAACTCTCTTGCACTTGATTGTGATGTTCATTTGTCACATTCTGTTTCATCTTTCATCTGTTTCATCAGTTATCTGAAATAGAAAGCTACACTACCATTATCAAAAGTTTGGGGTCAGCAAAAAAATTTTTTTTTTTTGGAAAAGAAATTAAACTTTTATTCAGCAAGGATGCATTAAATTGATCAAAAGTGACAGTAAAGACATAATGTTACTAAAGATTCTATTTCAAATAAATTATGTTCTTTTGAACTTTCTATTCTTCAAAGAATCCTGAAAAACATTAGAAATCGTACCGATCCCAAACTTTTGAACGGCAGTGTATAGATCCAATCAGATTGCAATGGATAAACCAAGTCCCACCCTACATTAATAGTAAAATCACTTGTTAACAGCAATTCCTTTTGACTTCTCACTTATGATTATTTTCAGTATCAACTCCTAACTCTTAAAAGAAAAGATTTTATATACATATCAGTAAGATTTCAGTAGAATAAACATTCAGATTTTAGTTTTTCTAACAAAATGTATGTTTGTTTATTTATCCATGTCTTTTTAGATAACTGGTATCAATATCAGACAAAATAATTTGCCAGGTCTATGGAAACCCTACTTAGAGGTTGTTCCACATTATTAAGCAAGTCACAGTTCTCATGCCATATGGAGAGGAAGAAAGATCTTTCTGAAGATGAAAAGCATGAAATGGTGCAATGTTGTGCAAAAGGCATGAAAACAACTAATATTTTGTGAAACTGAATGGAGATTATCAAATTATCATAAGATTTCTGAGTGATTTGGAGCACAGCAGAACTCGGTCAGATAAAGGCTTATTAATGAAAGTTCCTGTCAACAAAATTAATTGTATTAAAAGGGCAGCTATAAAAAAGCCAGTGATAAGCAGCAAACAGGTATTTGAAGCGTCTGGTGTCTCTGGAGTCTCAATAACCTCTCCATGCAGGCTGGCAGTTGTGCGTAAAGATGCATTTCAGCCATCACTAACCAAACCTCACAAAGAGAAACATTTACATTGGGTGTAGAAATACATTTTCAAACAGTTTTATTGCTGTGGTGTTTTTTTGCAGCATGGGATATTGCATAGTGCATTGTATTTCAGAAGGCACTATCCTCCTTTTTTTTATCATAGCTGAAAATGGCCAGTTATGAACTTCACATATCTTGCAAAAGTCATTTTAATACCCTCAGAGACCCTAAAGGGACCTTCCATCTCACTTCCCAATATTCCAGCCCAAATCATCACCCGCCAGCTCCTTGCTGACATCGCAGTCTTGTTGGAACGTGGTGGCCATTCACCAACCGTCCAGAAATCCATCCGTTTAGACCATCTATTGTAGTACACCATTAGTCAGTGAATAAAACTATTTAAAAAATGAGTCTTCATGTATTTCTACACCCACTGTTAATGTTTCCCTTTGTGAGGTTTGGTTAGTGGTGTCTAAAATGCATCTTTACGCACAACTGCCAGCCTGCATGGAGAGCTTCTTGAGACTCCAGAGACACCAGGAGCTTCAAATGCCTGTTTGCTGCTCAACACTGGCTTTTTTATAGCTGCCCTTTTAATACAATTAATTTTTTGACAGGAACTTTCATTAATAAGCCTTTATCTGACCGAGTTCTGCTGTGCTCTAATCACTCAGAAATCTTATGATAGTTTGATAATCTCCATTCAGTTTCACACAATATTAGTTGTTTTCATGCCTTTTGCACAACATTGCACCATTTCATGCTTTTCATCTTCAGAAAGATCTTTCTTCCTCTCCATATGTCATAAGAACTGTGACTTGCTTAATAATGTGGAACAACCTCTAAGTAGGGTTTCCATAGACCTGGCAAATTATTTTGTCTGAGATTGGTACCAGTTATCTAAAAAGACATGGATAAATAAACAAACAAACATTTTCTTAGAAAAACTAAAATCTGAATGTTTATTCTACTGAAATCTTACTGATATGTCACTTGCATAATAATTTGGAACGCAGTGTAGATCCATAAAGGGTTCTCTCAGGCACTTCATGTATAGAACCTTTTAGGGGGCCCATCATGGGATCATTTTATGGATTTAGATTTAATGAATTAATTTTGCTTTAATTCATTTTTTATTTTGATTAAATTTTATGAATTAAACAGCTTTTAAACACACTTTATCATTAGAAATAAACCATTAAACATGAAATTATTATGCAATCATTTAGGACATTTCTCCTTATATAGAACCTTTTTGGCGTAAAGCATTCTTGCATCAAGAAATTAGACAATTGTTGACATTCAGAAAGAGAATAAAGCTGTAACATTGATGTATTTGAAGAATTTGATGAGAAATATTTGAGTTCATACTGAGATATTTGAATTTGATTGCTGACCTGGAAATATTGGCCAGATTTGAGCACCGCTGGAGACAAACACTTTCTTTCTCTTTCTATTTGCTCTCCATTTGATCTCATTGCTTTATAGAAAGTCCTACATGATTTACTTTCCTTTTAAGCTTTTTGCTCAAACTCTCTCTTGAGGTGCAAGTGAATTGTGCATTTGTTTGGATAAATATGGATTTTTCATCCCTCACTGAAAATGACATATCGAAAGCTTTAGTCTGCCATCAAATCGTGAATACGAGGTCAAGAAAACAAGGAAAACTTGATAAGATTGCAACAGTGTAGTGTAAACATTATGATGCTACCATTTTTTTCATTGTTCAAAGCTATAAAATCAAAGTTGTTGTATTATTAAGGGTAAAAGCAGCAGTGAAAAGTGGAGACTGGCCCTATAATTAGCGATTTTCTCCATGGCCACACTGGGTCTCCATGACAGGGAGTTTAATCAGCTGCTGATAATACATCTCCTCCAACAGGACCCTTGTCTTATAGACAGGAAATAGACGTCACCCCAAAGAGCAGTCATAACAAATACACTTTTCTTCCTCTGCTGTTCCCTGCTGATGTTTTTGAATTTGACTGTTTTACAATACTGTTTTACACAGCAGTCTCCACCAACCATGCATGTACATGCTGATCAAATTAGCGATTATAGAATTAAACAAACACATGCACAGTTTGCAAACACAAATAATTGTTTTATTGTTGGCAAATGCAACAGTATCAAAAAAGTGAATGAAGCCAGAATGTGGCGTCCCTTTGTGATGCACCTTTTGTATGTTAATCAGCTCTCTGCCCATTTGCATTTAATTCTATTAAAAACACAATTCACCTGAAATAAATGGATAGAGGGAGAGAAATGAGACCAAGAGATATAGGAGACACACAGAATGAGGAAACAATGTTTATGCGGTAAATGTTTTTCCTCAGGAAGATGCTTTCAAAGCTGTTTTGTTGGATTGTGTGGCTTATTTATTGATTTATTTATTTTTTAGCCAAAAATAAAAAAATGTCATTATTTATTATTAACTCTTTTTGAGTTATTATATTTTTGATTTATTTTTGCAGAATGTTCATGCTTGTTTCATGAATTTTCATTCTATTTGAATGAATTTTCTGGTTTCTTCCATACAATGAAAACAATGTACAGTTGTCAAGCTCCTAAAAGGACAAAAAAGTATCATGAAAGTACTTCTGTCATATTGATTACTCATAACTTGACATGTGAAGACACATTTTGCCAGGTTTGGAGTTAGCGGTGCTATTTAAAGTTTTAATTTGCAGGATCATGAATGGGATTTGAGAGCTATGGTGAACAATGGCTCAAATTTAGTAAGTTCCTCACACAAAACTATCAGAAGACAAATCATAAACAGTAAACCAATTTGATGATATTTTTATGGTGCGGTTTTTTCTTTTTCTGAGCCTGACAGTGTCTTTCCCCCTTTACTTTCATTGTATGGAAAAGAGTTGGGACATTCTGCTAAAAAGTCTCCTTTTTTTTCTTCTGAGTAAACTCAAGGGTGAGGGTGAGTAAATCATGACAAAATTTTCATTATCGTCTTTCCTGTCTTTTTTGTAGCATTTCTGCATTTTCCCATGTGTGCGTCTGACCCTGGTTTTCTCCCGCTGAGACACAAAAATAGGATGAATGAGAGAATGAAAGAGTTTGAATGATTGAGGCAGAGAAATGGGAGATGGAGGGTTTTTCTTTGTGGCGTCCTTGTGCTCTCACCATGAGGTACCCAAATACCATCAGTTTTTTTCTCTTTGTGCATTGTGTTTTCTCTTTCTCTCTCTCTCTCCCTCTCTTTCTCTCTCTCTCTTTTTTTCTCTTTCTGTGTCTCTCGGCCTTCCAGGCTCTTTCTTGATTATCTTTCTTCTTAAATACACAGCCCAGACCTTTAGCAACCAGTCAACCGTGAGCTGTGTGGAGTGTGAGCCTATCTGATAGAGTATATTTCTTCACACATATATTTCTGTGTCGCTCTTTATGCGGTCATATGTCAATGCATCTGTGTGTATTACAAGCTCAGTGTTCATACACACAGATACTTGGCTTCTGTCAGTGTACGAGGTAAATCAATATATAATATGTATAATTAATTTATTTCAAATACAGTTGTGGCCAGAATTATTAGACCCCTTCCTAAATATGATCAGAGATGACTCTAAAAATAAATCTGCATTGTTTATCCTTTTGATCTTTAATTCATAAAATTAGCAAAAATCTAACCTTTCATTGAAGGAAAATAATTGAAAGTGGGGGGAAAATAACATTAAGAAATAAATGTTTTTCTCCAAAACACGTTGCCCACAATTATTAGCACCCCTAGAATTTTTTATGAGTAAAATATCTCTGAAGTATATTCCCATTCATATTTAAATTTTTTTAGCTCACCGGGGTGATCATGAACATGAAATTGTCCAGCCATGACTTCCTGTTCCACAGGAATATAAACATGAGGAAACACAAAGGCCAAATTCCCTTAATCATTCATCACAATGAGTAAAACCAAAGAATATAGTTCTGATGTGTAGCAAATGATTGTCGAGCTTCACAAAATAGAAAGTGGCTGTAAGAAAATAGCTGAAGCATTGAAAATCCCCATTTCCACTATCAGGGCAATAATTGAGAAGTTCCAATCAACTAAAGATGTTACAAATCTGCCTGGAAAAGGACGCGTGTCTAAATCATCCTAATGCGCAGTGAGGAGGAATGTTTAAGGGGCCAAAGACTCTCCAAGGATCACAGCTGGAGAATTGCAGAGATTAGTTGAGTCTTGAATCTCAGAAAGCCTAAAAAAAATTATCAAAAGCACCTACATCCCCACAAGTTGTTCGGGAGGGTTTCAAGAAAAATCCTCTGCTCTCATCCAGAAACAATCTCCAACATATTCAGTTGTCAGACAAGACTGGATCTTCAAACGGGACGAGCTTCTATGGTCAGATGAAACTAAAAAAAATAACTTTTTGGCAGCAAACCCACCAGATGGTTTTGGTGCACACATGGATAAAAAGTGCTCCATGTCCACGGTTAAATATACTGCTGGATCTTTAATGTTGTGGGCCTATTTTTGTGCTGGAGGTCCTGGACAACTTGTTCAGATATATCGTATCATGGATTCTATCAAATACCAACAGATAAAAAATCAAAACCTGATCGCTTCTGCTAGAAATCTTATAATGGGCTGTGGTTGGATCATCCGTCGGGACAATGATCCAAAACAAACATCAAAACCAGCACAAAAATGTGTCACTGAGCACAAAATGAAGCTTCTGCCATGGCCATCCCAGTCCCCTGACCTGAACCCTAAAGAAAATGAGTGGAGTGAACTGAAGAGAAGAAGCACCATCATGGAGCTGGAATCTGAAGGATCTGGAGAGATTCTGTATGGAGGAATGGTCTCTGATCTCTTGTCAGGTGTTCTCCAAACTCATCAGGCATTATAGAAGAAGACTCAGAGCTGTTATCTTGGCAAAAGGAGGTTGCAAAAAGTATTGAATAAAAGGGTGCTAATAATTGTGGGCAACGTGTTTTGGAGAAAAACATTTATTTCATAATGTTATTTCTCCCCCACTTTCTATTCTTTTCCTTGAATGAAAGGTTAGATTTTTGCTAATTTTATGAATTAAAGTTTTTTAAAAAAACATTTAAATGTAATTTTAAATAATTTAATAAATTATTTATTTATTATTTTGTAATTTATAACAATTTAAAAATATATTTAAAATTAATTATTGAAAAAAAAAAAAAAAAAAAAAAAAAAAAAAAAAAATATATATATATATATATATATATATATATATATATATATATACTGTATCACATTAGATTGTATTTATTTTAGTTTATAATAAATATAATATATTTAATTGGTTAAATTGGTTTACCTAGAGTTGTTTTTACACTTAGTATCTCATTTTCTCTCCCTCATGTTGTTCCAAATGTGTATGACTTGTTTTTCATCCATAAACCATTTTTGAGTCTATTTTTATTTTTATTTTTTATTTTTTGTAGATTTTCTTAATGTTCTTGCACATTTTTTTCTCTAGTTCTTCCTAATCTGTACTGGCGCACCTGGATAGGTGAATTTCATTGCATTTTCGATGCAAAGCTGGTAGATGAACACAATGGGCAATATAGAAATTTGTGTCTGTGATAACCATTGTTTTAAAGGTGCCATAGAATGGAAAAATTGAATTTACCTTGGCATAGTTGAATATCAAGAGTTCAGTACATGGAAATGACATACAGTGTGTCTCAAACACCATTGTTTCCTCTTTCTTATGTAAATCTCATTTGTTTAAAAGACTTCCAAAGAATAGGCGAATCTCAACATAACACCAACTGTTATGCAACAGTCGGGGTGTACGCCCCCAATATTTGCATATGTCAGCCCATATTCAAGGTATTACACAAGGGCAGGCAGTAACGTCTGGAGCAGCACAGCTGAATCATCAGACGTTTTGCAGGTAAGCAAGCAAGAACAATAGTGAAAAATGGCAGATGGAGCAATAATAACTGACATGATCCATGATAACATGATATTTTTAGTGATATTTGTAAATTGTCTTTCTAAATGTTTCGTTAGCATGTTGCTAATGTACTGTTAAATGTGGTTAAAGTTACCATCGTTTCTTACTGTATTCACGGAGACAAGAGCCGTCGCTATTTTCATTTTTAAACACTTGCAGTCTAATTCATAAACACAACTTCATTCTTTATAAATCTCTCCAAGAGTGTGCAATGTTAGCTTTAGCCACGGAGCATAGCCTCAAACTCATTCAGAATCAAATGTAAACATCCAAATAAATACTATACTCACATGACCCGATGTATCCATGCAGCATGCATGACGAACATTTTGTAAAGATCCATTTTGAGGGTTATATTAGCTGTGTGAACTTTGTTTATGCTGTTTAAGGCAGTTGCGAGCTCGGGGACGGGGAGCGCGAAAATTTAAAGGGGCCGCAGCCTGAATCGGCTCATTTTTAATGATGCCCCAAAATAGGCAGTTAAAAAAATTAATAAAAAAAAATCTATGGGGTATTTTGAGCTGAAACTTAAGACACATTCAGGGGACACCTTAGACTTATATTACATCTTGTGAAAATGTGTTCTATGACACATTTAAAGCAGTGTCTCCGGCAGTGATACAAATGCTTGCGCATTATGTCACTTCATGTAGGCGGAGTTGCGTCTCATGTGTCGCCGGGGGCCTCTATGAATTGTGGCATACCGTTGCATGTGTGTTCAATGTAAGTTTTGATTGGTAGAATCAGGAGAGATGGGTGAGAGAAAAGGAATAAAGAAGGGTGGAGATGTGCAGCCCCTCCCGTTAAGAGCCATTTCTATCAGGTAGAGGAGGAGAGCTGTTCTTCTGCTTCATTACTCATCTTTCACTCTCTCTCTCTGCTCTGTTCTCGTCATGTTCAGGAAAGTGCATGAGGACAAAACAAAAAAACAGGAGGAAAATGAAATATGAGAGTTAGAATGAAAAAATTGAAAATCAGATCTCAAGCAATTTAGATGCAATGTGAATGAGAATGTGAATTCCACTTTAATACTACTTCTCAGTCCTCTGTATTTTTCTCTCTTTTTCTCAAAACCCCTCTATACTTTTCAAACATAGGTTCTATTGACACATGTTGTAGTTGGAAATTCTGTATATCACATTGAACATGTATTAAGAAAGTGAATAGGGTCCATTTTGATATCATGTTGACTTTAAATATCATATGGCCAGATTTAAAGCATGTTTAACCTATTTTACGCTTGACATGGCTGTCTTAATGTGTGTATGCCACCAGACTCATGTGTGAGTTACAAATAGAGGCTTCGGTCTTGTAGTTTATTTCATTACGAAGTGCAGGTGCTATTTTCCTCAGCAAGAAGTGATGGTGTTTAAGATCCACGTGAAGCTGTGCAGTGTTTCTACAGTCTAACAAGTGTTGTACAGGAGGGTGAGCTGCTTTGTGTCGTCTGCAGTCCACAATCAACTCTCTTGTTTTGCCGATGTTTAGGGAGTGTTGTCCACACACAGGGTGTCGATTGTTGTTGATGAGCCCATAACTGTAGTGTCGTCAGTGAAACTTAATGATATGATTGTTCCTGTGTTTGCCAATGCCCACTGTACATCAGTGGGCTTAGTACATCTGTGCTACATATAGTGGGATGAAAAGTTTTTTTTGATCGCTGAGGCTTGTTGTTCTGAAAGTCCAGGACTGATGTGAAAGACATTTTTTAATAAAGGTCTAGAGAATGAAGGTATTGAACCCTGAACAGAAATCAATGAACAGCATGCTGATGTAAGACACTTTATTTTCCAGGTGATATAAATGAGTGTCACTCACTGTAGTCGATCAGGTCTATACATACATACATACAGTATATATATTATATATTCATAGATATAACTTACATTAATAAGTATTATAATTGTTTGCTTATTTCACTATATTAGTGAGGACATTGCATAGACTTCCATTGATTTTATATCAGGTTAATGATGTTTTCTATCACCTAACCCAACCACTACCCCTAAACCTATCCATCACAGAAACCATAGGCATAATTTGATGTCCTCAGCACTTTTTGCCTGGGTTGATATAGTCCCCACCACTTTTTTAAACATCTCGGAGCATGGATGTATCTGTTACAAAGAAAGCATCTCCAGTTGACTAGCAGAGTATTAATTTCATTCGTTGGTGTTAAATAAGAGACAATCTGGCACTGGAATGTGTTGTGTTTTGTCTTGGGGCTCGTGCACTCTGCACAGTCTTCACACAGACGAGTCACGATAACTACTTTTTGTTGTGCAATATACTGTTTCAGAAATAACTGCGATAAACAATATTATTGTCATTTTAAGACCATTTTATGCCACTGAATATATAATCATAATATAACAGCATAATAAAGCAAGTAGGCCTACATACTTTCAAATGGCAATGACCTTTTAATTCTTTAGACCATGGAAATTAAATATCCTAAAAAAACTTGAATAAATAGTAAATAATTATTTATTTATTTATTTATTTTTAAAGTGTAAAGTAACAAGTTGAAAAAAAAATACACTTGCAAAAGGACAAAATACACTCATGGAGATTTTCCATTTACAGATTTTTCCCTTTTCTCAGTAAAGTAAGGGTGCACACTATTGCTAAAAAACAAACCTTACTTAGCAGTCAGATGTCCATATGAACAAAGGCACAGATGCCTCAACAGGCCATATCTGCTGCTAAACTTATTTTAGTGGCACCATTTTGCGCTGTGACTTTTATACTTGAACCGGAAGAGTGGATTGTGGCTTTGACATAATGGGTGATATATTGCGTCACCAAAAATTATTGAGGTCATGTACATACAGTGGGTACGGAAAGTATTCAGACCCCCTTAAATTTTTCACTCTCTGTTATATTGCAGCCATTTGCTAAAATCATTTAAGTTCATTTTTTCTTATTAATGTACACACAGCACCCCATATTAACAGAAAAACACAGAATTGTTGACATTTTTGCAGATTTATTAAAAAAGAAAAACTGAAATATCACATGGTCCTAAGTATTCTGACCCTTTGCTCAGTATTTAGTAGAAGCACCCTTTTGATCTAATACAGCCATGAGTCTTTTTGGGAAAGATGCAACAATTTTTCACACCTGGATTTGGGGATCCTCTGCCATTCCTCCTTGCAGATCCTCTCCAGTTCTGTCAGGTTGGATGGTAAACGTTGGTGGACAGCCATTTTTAGGTCTCTCCAGAGATGCTCAATTGGGTTTAAGTCAGGGCTCTGGCTGGGCCATTCAAGAACAATCACGGAGTTGTTGTGAAACCACTCCTTCGTTATTTTAGCTGTGTGCTTAGGGTCATTGTCTTGTTGGAAGGTAAACCTTCGGCCCAGTCTGAGGTCCTGAGCACTCTGGAGAAGGTTTTCATCCAGGATATCCCTGTACTTGGCCGCATTCATCTTTCCCTCAATTGCAACCAGTCGTCCTGTCCCTGCGGCTGAAACACACCCCCACAGCATGATGCTGCCACCACCATGCTTCACTTTTGGGACTGTAGTGGATGAGCAGTGCCTGGTTTTCTCCACACATATCGCTTAGAATTAAGGCCAAAAAGTTCTATCTTGGTCTCATCAGACCAGAGAATCTTATTTCTCACCATCTTGGAATCCTTCAGGTGTTTTTTAGCAAACTCCATGCAGGCTTTCATGTGTCTTGCACTGAGGAGAGGCTTCCGTCGGGCCACTCTGCAATAAAGCCCCGACTGATGGAGGGCTGCAGTGATGGTTGACTTTCTACAACTTTCTACAACTTTCTCCCATCTCCCGACTGCATCTCTGGAGCTCAGCCACAGTGATCTTTGGGTTCTTCTTTACCTCTCTCACCAAGGCTCTTCTCCCCTGATAGCTCAGTTTGTCCGGACGGCCAGCTTTAGGAAGGGTTCTGGTCATCCCAAACGTCTTCCATTTAAGGATTATGGAGGCCACTGAGCTCTTAGGAACCTTAAGTGCAGCAGAAATTTTTTTGTAACCTTGGCCAGATCTGTGCCTTGCCACAATTCTGTCTCTGAGCTCTTCAGGCAGTTCCTTTGACCTCATGATTCTCATTTGCTCTGACATGCACTGTGAGCTGTAAGGTCTTATATAGACAGGTGTGTGGCTTTCCTAATCAAGTCCAATCGGTATAATCAAACACAGCTGGACTCAAATGAAGGTGTAGAACCATCTCAAGGATGATCAGAAGAAATGGACAGCACCTGAGTTAAATATATGAGTGTCACAGCAAAGGGTCTGAATACTTAGGACCATGTGATATTTCAGTTTTTCTTTTTTAATAAATCTGCAAAAATGTCAACAATTCTGTGTTTTTCTGTCAATATGGGGTGCTGTGTGTACATTAATGAGGAAAAAAATGAACTTCAATGATTTTAGCAAATGGCTGCAGTATAACAAAGAGTGAAAAATTTAAGGGGGTCTGAACCCACTGTATATTGCGTGTCTGTAAGTCGATATATTGATTATTGCGACAGGCCTACTGACGAGCGCCTCAATATTGCTTTAACCAGTAAAATGTCCTCACTAGTCAGTTGTCGTAATATTTCAGTATATAAGTGAGGACATTTGACCCTCACAAGTATAGCCAAACCTTTACACACACACACACACACACACACACACACACACACACACACACACACACACACACACACACACACACACACACACTTATGACTATACTGTTGGTCTGAAGGGCGTTGTGCTTGTGTTCAGGTTGGATAAGGTGTTAAATAATTGATTAGCTCATTTCAGCACTGATATATGAGGTATCTCTCTCTGATGGATGACGGTGGAGTGCAGGACGTAAGAAAGATACTGATGAGAAATACAAGTATGGAGTTTGGTAAATGATTCCATTTTTCAGGGAGAAATAGAGGGGGATGAATCTGTGTGTGTTTGCTGTGAATATGAGCCACTAGGATGCATTAAAATGGTCTTGCTGTACAGTATATCATCGCCATTTGTTAACTTATAGTTGTTGCCGTCAGGATGAAATTCCATAGCATCTGATAGATGTTTATTTCATTGTGCTCACAAAGTGAGCAGATTGTGAACAAAGGGGAGGATAATGTAATCACTTGCATAATTTCCTTTCCTGATGTAGGCGTCAAATTAAAACATATAGTTCCATTATAATTAGCATAATTTGGTAGAACGCAACCCTCCTCAGGTCCTTTGAAGGGCAACCTGCTGCCTGTCTCTCCATCATTTCTTTTTAAACTCTGATGGTTTGCAGTGAAACTCACACAACTGAGCAAGTTAGTTAGTTAAACAGTGTGAGTGATGGGGTTACCAACTCCAGCAAGAAAATAGTGCACTCTTTCAGTTGCAAAGCCATTTATAATGTTACAAAAGATTTCTTTCTTTTTTTTTCAAATAAATGCTGTTCTTTTGAACTTTCTATTCACCAAAGAATCCAGAGAAATTCAGCTTTATGAATACTGAATACTGTATATTTAAATTGAAAACAGTTTTTAAATTATAATAATATTTCACAATATTACTGTTTTTATGTATATTTTATACCAGCATATAGTGCAAAATAAAAAGTAAATCATTTATTTATGGAAATAGCATGTTGTTTTAATATCAATTATTCATTTTTTTCTTGACATAAAACAGTTTAAACACATTTTGGCATATGACATCATTGCCTCTGTTGTAAAAATAAATGAATGTTAATGCCATACTAAAGTGTCACACACCATTACACACATATCAGTTTAGCTTCTACCCAGATAAATTGTAAAACAAGATAATTGTGACTACATAAATATTTTGAGATGAACAGATTTTAGTGTTTTTTGAAAGCTCACATATGTCAGACATTAAGAAATAGTGATGAACACAAAAGTGCGTAACTGAAAGTGTAGCAGCAGCCAACGTTATGTGAAAAAGTGTCTGTTGTTTTCTGATAATTTTCCATTATAATCTGTATTTTAGCTGTTTTACTTGTAAAACACTAATGCATGCGATGGTATGGATATAATATACAAATATGTTTCCTAAAATACAGAATAATTCTGTATCATGTGGAACGATTGGCAGCCGACATGAGCGAGATTAGTAAAAGAGTGAAAGTCAATGAGGAAAGTGACATTTCAAAGCATGAAAAAGAAAAAGAAGGAAAAAAAGCAGAGGGAAAGAGAGGTATAATCATAAGGCCTGTAGCTGGAGTAGAGTGGGCGTTAGGGTCCGGCTGGTGTAGAGCGGGCGTAGCTGTAATCAGTGCTGTATTGTTGGCAGCGGTCGGCCAGCTCTGCTTGTACCCTGCAGGGGTTTTAAGGCTTTAGGCTGGCGCACTGCTTGATCTTGCCGCCGCGCCACGTCAGCCCTGTAAATTAGCCCTTTATGGCTGGAGCAAGCCTCACTTTGAGAATGTACGTGCCGTGGACCTGTTCCTCACCTCGTATATCACACAATGTCTCTATTAACCCTCCCAATCAATGAAAACCTTCTGTAAGCAAGCGCCATTCACTCGTACTCAACCTGGCTAAACTTGAACTTTCTTCCAAACCGGTATTCACTCCCCCGCTCACCCTGAAAAGGCCAGCTTTTCATACGTGTTTCACAGTATAACTTTAATCAGCCCCCTTCCCTTGCCAAAACTATAGACATGAAAGAGCTAAGAAAAGGACATGCTGAGAGCTGCGATAAGCGGCTAAAACACCTTTTCTGTTGTATACAATGTAAAACAATAGCTGAATTTTTTTAGTGTTTAACAGGAAGTCTACAAACAAGAGAGTATGATTAATTTGTTAGAGTGGTGGATTGTTAAGAGATGTTCAAGCATAAAACGATTTTTAGCAACAAATCGGAAAACGATTTTTAGCAACAAATCGGTCAGACGTCTTTATTTTAAGTCAGGGCTGGTGATTTCCTGTGACATGAGCGACTACCAATGGCAGTGCAGACAGTGAAGGTCATGTGATATAGTTGAGCATGTGTAAGCATGAAAAACTTTATTGTTGTCCTAAATAAAGTTGTTACCTTTTAAAACACCAAACTGGTTTTTCAAAATTAAAAGATTGTGAAGAAAGGAACTTTCTTCTTTTCTTTAAGAACTGCGGACAATTACGACAATTTGACAAATGCATTTTTTTTTTTTTTTCTTTTTTTTTTTCTTTTTTTTTTTTTTCTTTTGACCAATGATTTCTAAACACCAAATTGGCCTTGTAACGTTAAAAGACCACAGAGAATGTAACGGAAAAGAGCCATAACCGTTTACAACAACTTGGCAAATACATTTTTTCAAGCAACAAATTATGTTTCATTAACGTAGTTCAGGAGGAACAAGTCAAATAACCTACCCAATCATTACGTCATCTTAATGATTACGTCATCTCAACCAGCTGTCAACAATCTGTAATCAACGTATCTACCCAATCAGCATGAGTTCAGGCCTGTATATAATCACAGTCAAAACTCACCCAAAGATCCTCGACAGTTTCCAGAATAGGTTCGCCTAAAATGTCGGAAATCGAACTCTTCCCGTCCGATGATGAGTCTCTATATTCACAGACTCTTTCGCCGAACCGCGCCATCCCAAGGAGCAGCCATGCGCCGCCAGGTGCCGTCGCTGAGTCTCCGACTCCATTGCGCGGCCGTCAGCCTATCCGCTCCACTATCCGTAGTCCAAGGCGGCTAGACCAGCCCTCTCCTCCACCGGTGAGACACACACCTTCTTCCTCATCGTCATCATCATCATCATCATCATCCTCCTACTCTATGGCTCAACCAACCATTCCTGCAATCGAGAAATGGACAGTGCTGGGATTAAGGCAAGCTCTGATCAGCGCGGATGTCCATTTCTCGAGACGGATGAATAAACCCGAGTTATATAAATTATATTCAAGCCTGCAGTCAACTTGCGCTCCCTTTAAACCCCTTTCTCCCTCTAAGAAAACGACTTCAAGCAGCAAAGGTAAAAAACCACGTACCTCTCAAACTCAGTCTTCCTCTACAGCAAGACCAGTTCAACGCCGATCGTCTGGTAAGGGCAGCGGGCCTTCAGCGAGCCTGGGCCGAGCCCCAGATTCCGCCGCTGCTACGCCGCACCCTCCTCCTTCTACTCAGCCTCTTTCCGCGGGTTTCTCCAGCACCGCCCCCCGTACGGAATTACCCGCCTCTACCAGTGGTTGTCTTCCCCCTAGCGTGAGGCTGCCTCCGCTAGCGGGGCAGGCTCAACCTGTACTGCTCACTGTCTCGAATTCTCCTCAACGTTCGTGGCCTGCGGCTCCTGACGTGAGGTTGCCTCCGCAAGAATCGCAAGCCCGAACAACTTTTCCTTCTCCTTCCCCTCTCGCTAACACTTTTCCCCAGCTGTGGCCTACAGCAGCCCCTAGCGTGAGGATGCCTCCGTTAGCGGCACAGGCCCAGCCGCTTTATTCTTTACCTCAACCTTCTCTCTCCTTCCCCGTCGCTTCCCAAGGTCCAGGTGCCATCTCAAGCGCGAGGCTGCCTCCGTTTTCAGTGTCGGCCCCGGATTTTCTCCCTCAAAACATTCTCCCTCAAGCAAAATCACAATTTTCTTTGTTCACAGCTACACCGATGCCCATTCCTCCAAACGCCATCGCTTTGGAACCGCCCCCTGTCGCCGGCAATATCAGAGCGCAGATTCTATCAGGTGCAGACATCGATCTATCATCACTCCTTTCCCTGCTTCCCCCACCTGATTCTAATCGCCAGATTAATTGTGGTGACTTTTCAGTCACTTTAAAAAATCCAAATAATTCCTCATCCCGAATCCTTTCATTTTCTGAATTTTGCATCGCATTCAGTAGATTCACCGAAATCATTTGTGCTGTTTTCCCCCATAGGAGACGCGAGCTGAATGACTATCTCGCGATAGTGGCAGAGCTCGCGTTATCCTATGGGGGATCTCATTTTTACACTTACCACAAGCTGTTTTCAGCAAAATGCGCCGTTCGTATCGCTCAGTGGAATCAGTGCCCCTACTGGGGCGCGCTGGACACTGATCTCCACAATAAAATCTTCCTGGGCGTTCGAAATATTTCCTGCGCAGTCTGTAGGTCGCTCGCCCATTCCACCATGACTTGTCCCCAAGTAAATCCGTCAATTCCTCCTATTCCAGTCCCCAACCAAGAGAAATCAACGAGTTACGTTCCACGGCCAGCTACAAACTCCGACTCATTCGGAAGAGGCGCAGCTTTTTCCTCCAGACGTCAGGTCTGCAACCACTTCAATACAGGCGGCTGCCTAAGAAATCGCTGTCGTTTTTTGCATATTTGCAATTACTGCGGCGGCGCCCACGCCCGCACTGTATGCCCTGTACAAAAATCTACCAATAAAAATTCCAAAAATTACTTGTCGACTCCTGTGAATATTTTACGTCTGTCATCTGAATTGTCTCAGCACCCCGATCCCGAATTTACCAAATATTTGCTGTCTGGTCTCGAACATGGTTTTGAACCAGGTCTAGAAAGCATTCCCTCACAAAATATGATTTGTGATAATCTTCAATCTGCTCTTACAGAACCCGACACAGTGGACGAATTGATCAATAAGGAAGTTAATTCTGGCTTCATGATCGGACCTTTTGATATTCCTCCTTTCGAACACTTTCGCATCAGCCCTATTGGAGTGGCTACAAGGAAATTCTCCGGTAAAAAACGTTTAATAATCGACCTCTCAGCCCCGCACAATTCTCCGTCTCCAAGCATAAACAGCCTCATTCCACTCGAAGAATTTTCTCTTCAGTACCATGATATTGACCAAGCAATACTGTTAATCAAAAACGCCGGTCGTGGTTCTTGGCTCGCCAAAGTCGACATTACTTCAGCATTTAAAGTGATGCCCATCCACCCAGACTCCTGGCATTTATTTGGCGTCCGTTGGCATGAAAAATATTACTTCGCCGTCCGCCTAACCTTCGGCTGCAAAAGCAGCCCCAAGATTTTTGACATGCTGTCAGAAGCAATTTGCTGGATTCTTTCCAACAACTACGCAATTCCTTACCTTATTCACCTGCTCGACGACTTCTTAATAATTTCGCCTCCTGATGCCATCCCAGCAGCGCATCTCACTACAGTCCAAAAGGTTTTTTCCGAGCTGGGAGTTCCGATCGCCCAGGACAAAACCAGTGGCCCAGCCACGTCCATCGAATTCCTGGGCATCAGTCTGGACACCGTCAAATTCCAGGCCTCTCTACCGAAAGAGAAAATCGACAGAATAATTCTGGTCTCTTCCACGTTGCTAGACAGCCCAAGTTGCTCAAAGCGCGAACTTCTGTCTCTGCTCGGCCACCTAAACTTCGCTATGCGTATAATCCCGCAAGGCCGCCCTTTCATCTCGCATCTTCTCTCTCTCGCATCCTCCGTCGCTGCGTTAGAAGACCAAATCTCCCTAACTAATCCATGCCGTGACGAACTAAAATTATGGATAACCTTCCTTAAACAGTGGAACGGATTATCTTTTTTCTATAATACGTTGGTGTCCCTTCCAATCGATATTCAGCTCTACACCGACGCAGCTCCCTCCATTGGCTTTGGGGGATTTTATCAAGGCCGTTGGTTCGCATCTACTTGGCCACCTCAGCTCTTAGATGCGACGCATTTCCCAGCCTCTTCAGCGTTGTTTGAACTTTATGGTTTTCCGGCCTTGACCCTTACGCACAGAGATTGTTCCAGATTCTCTGAATCTTTGGATGATATTATGCACTGTAGATGATGATAACTTCAAACTCTTTGCAATTTCTCTCTAAGAAACTCCTTTCTGATATTGCTTTACTATTTTTTGCCGCAGCATTGGGGGAATTGGTGATCCTCTGCCCATCTTGACTTATGAGAGACACTGCCACTCTGAGAGGCTCTTTTTATACCCAATCATGTTCTCAATTGACCTAATAAGTTGCAAATTGGTCCTCCAGCTGTTCCTTACATGTACATTTAACTTTTCCGGCCTCTTATTGCTACCTGTCCCAACTTTTTTGGAATGTGTAGCTCTCATGAAATCCAAAATGAGCCAATATTTGGCATGACATTTCAAAATGTCTCACTTTCAACATTTGATTGTTATCTATATTCTATTGTGAATAAAATATAAGTTTATGAGATTTGTAAATTATTGCATTCCTTTTTTATTCACAATTTGTACAGTGTCCCAACTTTTTTGGAATCGGGTTTGTATATTGACTCGCGTCCTGTTTTCTATCATGCACCATGCATGTTTGTGACGACATAAGATGAACACAAATGTACCGGGGTTGGAAAGAATCAAGTAAGTGTGAATCCAGACCGCGTCAAACTAGAAACTAGATCTCAGTCTTTTTCCTTTGGTGTTTTTGTGTAAACTGATTTTACTTGTGCCACAATATAAGAGCCAGAAAGCTAATAATAAGTATCCTCTTTCTCTCCTCCCATTTCTCCCATTTCCATCTTTCTGTCTTCCTGGTTTGGGAATAATCTTCTCTAACATACTGCAGTTGAAAGAGGCTGGGGAGTCCCTGCTGTATTTGAGGTTTTTAATACTATTAGATATGCCTCTCTCTCCCACTCATGCATTCTTTTTCTTCCTTCATTCTTCTTATTTTATATTCTTGCTAGGCTTTTTCCTAACCTCAAATGTTATATTTGAATACAAAATTCTTTCTCAGATCAACACTTTTTCCCCCATAGGTGGCTACAAAAATGTTTTCCACTCAATAGGTGAAAATAGTCTCAATGGATATGAAAAAATGTCACTGACTTGCTCAAATAGCTAAAACTCAGTCTGTTTTTACATAAACATGATTGAAATTATTCATTTGAACAATAAAAAAAGTGGTCCAGTGTCCTCAGTTGACCAAAAGTGGATTGTTTTTGAGGTGCATGAACTTCAGCGTGGAGGAGCTGAGGGCAGCTGAGCGGTGAGAGTGTGAGAGGACGTTATCAAGTCGAGGCAAGAATTCACTGTCCACATCTATCTTCATTCCTTCTTATTATTCCCCCTTTTTTCTAATCCTCTTTTCTCTCTCTTTTATCTTTGTCCTTTATACCTCTCATGCTTTCTTTTTCTCCAATAGTTTATCTGAATCTTTTCTAATCCTTTCTTTTCAAAGGATGGATATCTCCTGTTTTATTGAAAGAGATAAAGAGTGAGAGCTTGCTGAAGTACAACTTTTTTCTCTCAGGAAGGATCTGGTTTACTGTTTTGGAATAGGAAGTGTCTCTTTTGCTCTCTTTCTGTGGCCTAGGGATTCTGGGAGTAATACGGTGCAAATAGCATACATAAGTATTAGGGGTGTGATTAGGGGTGTGACTAAAGTGTGACGAGATTTCTCTTCGAGGTGAAAAGTAGTCTGGTGATGTTGCCATGACAGAGTATTAGGATGATTAGGAAAGAATATGCCACCGCTACGTTTACATTACGCCTCCACTGTCCTTTTGCTTTGTGTTTAAATAAAAAAACATTTAATTAAGTTGGATAACGGTCACCGCCGCTCCATATTTAAAGAGTACGCGCGATCGCTGAAAGTGAAAGTAAACGCGCGCGCGCATTCAAACGCGATTTCAATACCCCGCATTTTGAAAGCGGCTCCCTATGCATGCAAATATCTCTCAATATGAAAGCTATTTTAGGCTGGGCAGTGTAGTTGTAACCATCTCTTTGCTCTGTATCAAAGAAAAAGTTGGTCTTATTTGCACTTTGAATATTTAGAGGGTGCGATTATGGTTTCAACTTGCAAAGTGTTACCATAGAAATGAATAACAGTTTTCTCTTAATCTTATTAAGCACAAACAATAAGGTTTCATTTGTTAACATTAGTTAATGCACTGTGAACTATCATGAACTAACAATGAATGACTATTTTTATTAACTAACATTAAGAAAGATTAATAAATACTGTAGCATAGATATTGCTCATTGTTAGTTGATGTTGGTTAATACATTAATGTTAATAAATGAGACCTTATTGTAAAGTGTTAACATTTTTATTTATACTGTTTTATTTCTATGATCAGTTTGTGGAATGGAGTTCAGTTAGGAGGTCAAAAGTTGTAGAAGCTCATAAATCATGTACAACAAGGTCTGAAGAGACTGAAATACAGAAGAGAAGTCAGTCAGTTGAGTTTGTGGCAAAACCTTTTACAGTACTTGAGTATTGTTGTCTTTTACTGCATATGATAATTCATACTCAGAAAGTAGAACTGAATGACATTCATTATAAGATTAGTTAAAACATTTCAAATACACCTGCAGAATATTTTTTCTAGTCATGTATTTCGCCATTGAGAATTTCTTAAAAATAGTGTGTAAAAATCTTGTCTCGTCTCGTGAGATACCCGTCTCGTCACACCCCTAATAAGTATGAATAATGCAGCTGGTTGTTCATAGTCAGCTGTGACTCTCCACAAATGTTCATGAAGTTGCATTTCCTGTTCCATATAGACTTGCATTTGTCTAGTGTTGATATGCACAGGTATACTGTATGTATAGATGGTGTGCAGCCGCTTTGAAGATGCACTACCATTAAAGGTTTAGGGTTGGTATGTTTTTTTAAATGTTTTTGAAGGATGTATCTAATGCTCACCAAGGCTGCATTTCTTTGATCAAAAACTCTAGTCTTCAGTGTCATTCTAATATGCCGATTTGGTGCTCAAGAAACATTTCATATATTAGTGTTGAAAACATTTGTGCTGCTAAATATCTTTTGATCAATTGAATGCATCCTTTTTGAATAAATGTAATAATTTCTTAAAAAACAACAACAAATTGACACCTAAACTTTTAAACAGTGTATTTATGAGCAAGTTTAATGAAATCTGTCAAGAATATGTCTGGGTCAAATTTTACCCCAAAAGCAAAAGTAAGAAAAAGAATTTATGTTTTGCATAAAGAAAATGAAACCTAAAAAGATTTTGTTGCACATTTCCCACAAAATTCTCAGAGAAAAAAAAAAAAAAAAAAAAAAGATACAAAATAGATACTAAAAATCAAAATAGATACTAATAAGTGTTTATATATCACAGTAGTATTTCTTTTGTATGGATTTTATGTTGATAAATATAAATATAAAAAAATATATAATAAAAAATAAATAAATATATATTACGGTAATGTAGTACAGTAATGAGAACCAGCATCGAAAATAATGAGAATGAATAAATATATAGATAAAGAGGGACATGATTGGGTATGTTAAATTGTCATTAACTTTTTATAAATTATTTTTGAAATACATTTTTAAAAATAATTTTCATTGCATTATTTTTCTAATATATCATTTTCAGACTGACTTGTTTTAGAGTAAAATTTGACCTGGACCAGTTTTTATCAAATTCACACATTTAGACCCCGTCCCTGAAGATAATGAATAAATATTGTGTTAAAACTCGGGGAGCATGTGAAAATGCTCATCTAGCATTTTAGTCTGTGTGTGTTTTCTTTGGTGCTGACTGACTGCATCATGTCTCAGTGACAGTAGGGGTCTGATGATCATCTCAGATGTGTGTCACTTAATGACAGGTGAAATGACAGAGATAAGAGCTGTCACTCATCATCTGAAATATGCTTAAACACAGCATTAAATATTGCTTAATATGCAAGTATTAATATTATTAACTTGTATCATTGTTCTCTCTCTTTGTGTGTGTGTGTGTATAGAACACTCCAGTCGGAACATCAGTGTTCATGGTGAACGCGACAGACCCGGATCAAGGCGTAGGTGGCAGTGTGCTCTTCTCCTTCCAGCCTCCCTCTCCATTCTTCTCCATTGACGGGGCCAGAGGAATCGTTACTGTGACGAGAGCGCTGGACTATGAGACGACAATTGCCTATCAGCTCACTGTTAACGCCACGGTTAGAAAACACACACAGTAGAGCTCTACATTGTCAAATTATTGTGTGGAACTTTGTCAGTTCTGAAGCCAAGTAAAACATGTTTTTGTTTTGTTGTAACAGGACCAGGATAAACGCCGTCCGCTCTCTAGTCTGTCTAATTTGGCAATTACCATCACTGATGTTCAAGATATGGACCCCATCTTCACCAACCTCCCCTACAGCACTAATATAATGGAGGACGCACCACCAGTCAGTACACACACATACATTCAGTCTTACTTTGTACTTAATTCAGTAGTATTTAAAGATGCCTATGTAGTTTTTTGACTGTACTAAAGCATAAAAATACTATAATATGTTTGCAGATATTCAGGGAACATATTAAGTTCACATACTTGTTGACATTCTGTGTTGGAATGTCTGTTTTGTTTTGGTCTGTGTGATTTCACCCACTGCCAATTTACCCAATAATATTTCGTCACCCCAGGTTGAGAGTTGGCAGAAAACACAGTAATGTAATCCAGCAAACGAACTGGGTCAGAGATCACACATTCTGCCCAACCTAAAAGGAGGGGTGGGGGAAACAACTCTCTCCAATATTTTGAACTTGGATTGCAGTGCTCATTTCAACCACTAGCTGTCAATATCGCATACTGCACCTTTAAATGGGTGTTTCAAAATGTGCCCCCCCCCCCAAAATGTACAAATAATATTTAATTAATTAATTAATTTATGACATTATTTTCATGACAATTAAAGAATTAGTTCACTTCAGAATTCAAATTTCCTGATAATTTACTCACCCCCATGTCATCCAAGATATTTATGTCTTTCTTTCTTCAGTCGAAAAGAAATTAAGGTTTTCAAGGAAAATGTTCCAGGATTTTTCTCCATATAGTGGACTTCACTGGGGTCCAACGGGTTGAAGGTCCAAATTGCAGTTTCAGTGCAGCTTCAAAGGGCTCTACACAATCCCAGATGAGGAATAAGGGTCTTATCTAGTGAAACGATTGGACCTTTTTCAACAAATAAAAAAAAAAGATATACTTTATAACAACAAATGCTCATCTTGCACTAGCTTTGCGATAATAATCATGTTGGAAAGGTCACGCGTAACGTAGGCAGAAGTACAGAGCAAGTGTTTATAAAGCAAACGTGCAAAGACTAAGTCAAACGCCGATAAAACAGCGATGCCAGACGATTTTGAAGTTGGAGGAGAAAATAAGATGGAGTTTTTCGCCCTACTGCGGTACTTCCGCCTATGTCACGCGTGACCTTTCCAACATTATTACATCATGCGTGGCGCATTGCAGAGCTAGTGCAAGACGAGCATTTGTGGTTAAAAAGTCTTTAATTTTTTCTTTTTTTTAGAAAATGATCGATCGTTTCACTAGACAAGACCCTTATTCTTCAGCTAGGATCATAGAGAGCCCTCTGAAGCAGCAATGAAACTGCAATTTGGACCTTCAACCCATTGGTAGCCATTGAAGTCCACTATATGGAGAATAATCCTGTAATGTTTTTCTCGAAAACCATAATTTCTTTTTGACTGAAGAAAGAAAGACATAAACATCTTGGATGACATGGGGGTGAGTAAATTATCAGGAAATGTTAATTCTGAAGTGAACTAATTCTTTAAGGAAAAGGTCTCTCTCAAATTCTTTAATAATGTGTTTGTTATTTCCATTATTCTCAATTGTAATCCTTGACATGTCCTAGATAATGTTTTTGTGAGATTCATCCAGATATTTTTGCTCAAGTCCTTGTGAGCTGCCTACATAGACAGCATATTTGGGCCTCATAAGCATGTTAGATAGGACGTAATTTTACTTGGTTTTGAGTCAGATAATATTTAGGTAGACACAATAAAACAGTAATATAATGTTGGAGGAAAAAGTAAAGTAGCTCCAGAGAATGAGAATGAGAAAGAGAGACAGAAAGAGAGAGAGGCAGTTTGGCTGACAAAGAGTGATAGAGTGTGTGTTGAGTAATTAGACAATAATTATTGGAGAAGCAGCATTTACACCTGTGAACTCTCGCTGGAGTATTCCTGTAATTATAGTGATAGGTTTATGATGTGACCCGCTCAACATAAGGGCCCACAATAGGTCATTCAGCCCGAGATTCACCACCGGTCGTTCATTCCTGTGTCAATTTACTCACTGTGACAAACACACCATCGCAGGCTCTGAGGACATGTGTTTTTTTGTGCGCTTCTGTCTGTGGAATTAAAAGTGGAATCAGAGTAGAATAACTACTGTAAAGCCACTAACAGATCATAAACCAAAAATCATATATTTGCACTTACTGAACTGCTGTATTGATTTTATACTAAACAACTGTTCAATAAAATGTAATTTAATATTAGATAACTCATATTTTAGACACAATATTGCCAGTTACAATCAAGTTTTTCTGCACTAAAGAAAATGGTTCTTAATGAAACCAGAGCAGCAGCTATATTTCAAAATATAATCTTAAATTTAAAACGCTAAAGTTTACATAAACCAATAAACATAATTCACTCCTAAGAATGAAATGATGCAATAACAAAGTTTAAGCCTGTAAACTTGCATTTCAGGCTGAATTAAATACAAAAATTTGTGAAGAAGAATAAAAATATAATGTTTTCAATACAGTGCTGCCTATATTTTAGTCATGACAACTCTCTGAATAGCTTATAAAACAATGTATTATATATATATAATATATATTTTATTAAATATGATGGAGAAAAGGGATGCTGCGTTAATTGTGTTAAATATTTTTAACGCGTTACTCTGAAAAAAATTAATTGCATGTAAATGTGTAATATATACACTATATTGCCAAAAGTTTTGGGACGCCTGCCTTTACGTGCACATGAATTTTAATGACATCCCATTCTTAATCCGTAGGGTTTAATATGGAGTTGGCCCACCCTTTGCAGCTATAACAGCCTTAACTCTTCTGGGAAGGCTTTCCACAAGGTTTAGGAGTGTGTTTATGGGATTTTTTGACCATTCTTCTAGAAGCGCATTTATGAGGTCAGGCAGTGATGCTGGCAAGAAGGCCTGGCTCACAGTCTCCGCTCTAATTCATCCCAAAGGTGTTCTGTCGGGTTGAGGTCAGGACTCTGTGCAGGCCAGTCAAGTTCCTCCACACCAAACTCCACATCCATGTCTTTATGGACCTTGTTTTGTGCACTGGTGCGCAGTCATGTTGGAACAGGAAGGGGCTATCCCCAAACTGTTCCCACAAAGTTGGGAGCATGAAATTGTTCAAAATGTCTTGGTATGCTGAAGCATTAAGAGTTCCTTTCACTGGAACTAAGGGGCCATGCCCAACCCCTGAAAAACAACCCCACACCATAATCCCCCCTCCACCAAACTTTACACTTGGCACAATGCAGTCAGGCAAGTGCTGTTCTCCTGGCAACCGCCAAACCCAGACTTGTCCATCGGATTGCCAGACAGAGAAGCATGATTCGTCACTCCAGAGAACACATCTCCACTGCTCTAGAGTCCAGTGGCGGTGTGCTTTACACCACTGCATCCAACGCTTTGCATCGCACTTGTGATGTAAGGCTTGGATGCAGCTGCTCAGCCATGGAAACCCATTCTATGAAGCTCTACACACTGTTCTTGAGCTAATCTGAAGGCCACATGAAGTTTGGAGGTCTGTAGCTATCGACTCTGCAGAAAGTTGGCGACTTCTGTGCACTCTGTGCCTCAGCATGCTCTGACCCCGCTCTGTGATTTTACATGGCCTACCACTTTGTTGCAGAGTTGCTGTTGTTCCCAATTGCTTCCACTTTGTTATGATACCACTAACAGTTGACCGTGGAATATTTAGTAGTGAGGAAATTTCACGAATGGACTTATTGCACAGGATGCAACCTATCACAGTACCACGCATGAATTCACTGAGCTCCCCAGTCTTTCACAAATGTTTGTAGAAGCAGTCTGCATGCCTAGGTGCTTGATTTTATACACCTGTGGCCGTGGAAGTGATTGGAACACCTGAATTCAGTTATTTGGAGGGGTGTCCCAATACTTTTGGCAGTATAGTGTATATAATGTAAAATATCATTGCATATAGATTGATATTGCTTATTGATTAATTGTTTACTTTAGACAGTGTTTTATGTTAGTGGTTTTCCATCCAGAATTAATTACTTCTCAGCTTTTTATCTATTTCTCTTTCTTCCATGCCCATATTTTCTCTCTCCCTCCATTTATCTCTCTCCGGTGTCCATTTGCATGCACATTAACTCATGAGCGTGTCAGAAGTGAAGCGTTGTGACACAGATCTATCAGTCGTCTCAGGAAGGTCAGGAATAAGAAGACAGTGATGACTTTAGACCAGTTGTCCTGTCTAAATGTGGCGGTCAGCATCAAGTTCCAAGTGGACATGATTGATTTTGGCATTTCATTCCTTATTTCCTACATCAATTCTGGAGAAGTTTAGGAAGCACTATTAAAAAAAGACAAGAGGCCTTTGTGCTGAGAATTAGACACTCTAAACACGTACGCCCTCAATAACGGCACACGTCACACTAGCATGTTCATATAAAGCAATGTTGACACGTACACTTAGCCACACGCAGAGAGCTTAAAGCTTATCTTCCCTCACACACACACACACACATGCTCGTGTACGAGTGTGTTGGCTCAGTCGACGGGCCTCAGGCTAAGTGACTGAGTGGGTGTGGAGAGTTCTCAAGGCTACTGACATTTACATGCAAACAGATATCAAACACGCAGATCTGTCGGGGGTCATCTGTCAAAACACACCTCTTAACCTCCATCTCTCGCTACAGCTCAGGTGCGTCGCTTTCGCACAAACACCTGGAGATAGATCAGTTAGCCCTCTCATCTCAACTAAAGTTTTTTTTTACACTGTCAAAGCAATAATTATTTACTCACCCTCACATTGTCCCAAACCAGTATGATTTATTGTATTTATTTAGTGAAGATAATGAAGATTCTTAAAAAAAAATAAGTGTATTGTTTTGGGTAAATATTGACAGAACTTTTCAAGTAAACTAATAATTTAAGAGTGCTCCTAGAAAATTCTTAATACTGAAATATCTGCTATATATGGAAGCTCTTTCATGCCTTATAATGAAATAATAATGAAACTGCGGAAAATTGCAACTTTATTTCTTATAATTGTGCCTGACAATGTCACTTTAAATCTCACAGTGTGATTTTTAAATGTCACAATGTTACTTTTATGTTACAATTGTGACTTATTCTAAATTGTACACTTAAAACCATTCAATAGTTTTTTTTTTTTTTGTTAGTGTGTATAATATATTTTATAAGTCTTCTATGTTCACTAAGGCTGGATTTATTTGATCAAAAATACAATAAAAAATATAGTGAAATATTTTTACAATTTAAAATAACTGCTTTCTGTTTGAATATATTTTAAAATGTAATTTATTCCTGTGATAAAAACATCATTACTTGATCTTTCACAGGATCACATGATCTTTCAGAAACCATTCTAATATGCTGATTTGCTGCTCAAGAAACATTTCTTATTTTTATCAGTGTTAACAGTGCTGCTTAATATTTTTATGAAATCCGTAATATATATTTCTTCAGGAATAAAAGAATGTTCAAAAAAACAGATTTATTTGAAATAGAAATGTTTTGTAACATTATAAATGTCTTGACGGTCACTGTTAATTTACTGTTAATTTCCTTTAAAAAAAGTTGAGCCCAAACTTTTGAACCTACTGTTTGACATTGACATTGACATGTATCTCACAATTATTTTATTTCTTACTCTTAAATTGAAATTTGCTTCCATAACTATAATGTAATGAAAAATGTTTATGAAAAATAGTTATGTTTTTTTTTTTAGAATGCACAGGTACTTTTGAATGCTCTGTAGAGAGGTGTAGTTGCGTCATCTACAAGCATGTGGTGACTGCCATGCAAACTATTCAAACCTTGACCTCCTGACACAAGCGCAGCTCTGCGGTTCATGCTCATGCCAAAGAAAGCTGAATCCACCTGCCAAATGGACCAAACTTTGAGAACTGCTAAAACGTAGAGAAAAACAACGTTTTGCAAGAAAAGTGGGGAGTATTTTCACAGCTGTTTGGCGTTTTCTTTTGTCAGGGTGACATTTAAAGGCTTTTTAGGGGCAAACACAATTTGGCTGTCAAGCGCTTGATCTGAAATGGTGCAAGAGAAGAGACACGGATGGAGGGAGGATGGAGGAGTGGATGAGAAGGTGCAGGCCGAAATATTTAAGGATGAGAGGAAAGGAAAGAGATAGAGAGAGACGTGCATGATTGAACATTCCACTTGTGCGGACGGCAAGAGAATAGCTCGCAAATTACTTCAGCCACACTTCATCCTCCTTTCAGTCGCTCCCTCCCCACTTTTGTCATCCATTTCTCCCTCTCTCCGACTCACGTTCTTGCGCTAAACGTGCTATAATTGATTGTGTGCTGTAATAGCAGTAGAGTGTTGGCAGAAATGAAGCATAAACAGCTCTCAGACACTATTAGCTGGATCAATGGCAGATGCTCTCTCACTTTTCTCTGTAAGCATTTGTACGTTTTCTCATTCAGGATCAAAGAGTCCTCTAACTCGGAAGATTTCACCGTTTTTTATTTTTCATGTCTCATTTGATTTGTTCATTCTTGAAGCTGATGTCATTGTAACTTCCCTCATCAGGCCATGTCCTTAACAGTTGCACTCGAGAAATACTATGGTGCCAAAAAGTATTTGGACACTTAAATGGTTAGTTCACCCAAAAATTAAAATTCTGTCATTAATTACTCACACTTATGTCGTTCCACACCCGTAAGACCTTCGTTCATCTTCAGAACACAAATTAAGATATTTTTGATAAAATCCTGTGGCTCAGTGAGGCCTCCATGGACATCAAGTTAATTTAAACTTTCAAATACCCAGAAAGGTACTAAAGATATATTTAAAACAGTTCATGTGACTACAGTGGTTCAACCTTAATGTTATGAAGCGACGAGAATACTTTTTATGTAACAAAAAATTAAGCTTCAAGAAGCTTTGAAGCTTTACGAATCTTTTGTTTCAAATCAGCGCGTATCAAACTACACATGAACCATTGAAATTTCGAAACAATTATGATGTGACGAAGCCTCGTTTACTGAAATCACGTAACTTTCACTCTCCGAACTACTGATTTGAAACAAAAGATTCGTAAAGCTTCAAAGCTTCATGAAGCAGTGTTTTGAAATCGCCCATTACTAGATATTGTTGAATAAAGTCGTTTTATTTTTTTTTGGCTCACAAAAAGTATTCTCGTCACTTCATAACATTAAGGTTGAAGAACTGTAGTCACATGAACTGTTTTAGTACCTTTCTGGGCATTGAAAGTGTAAATTAACTTGCTGTCAATGCAGGCCTCACTGAGCCATCGGATTTTATAAAAAATATCTTAATTTGTGTTCAGAAGATGAACGAAGGTCTTACAGGTGTGGAATGACATGAGGGTGAGTAATAAATGACAGAATTTCCATTTTTGGGTGAACTAAACCTTTAAAATGTCTAATTGTCATTGCATTCACACTTTTCATGCAAAGCATTTTAAAAATAAATTATAAAACAATAGATCTAATGTTCAAACTAAAGACAAAATATTTGGTGCACATTTTTTGTGTGTGCATAATTTCATGTTTTTCTCTTTTATCTCTCTGTGTGTCTGTAGGGTTATGAAGTCCGTAAGATCAGGGCAATCGATCAGGACTTGGGTCGACCACGTGGAATCGGATATACGATCATATCAGGTCAGTCACACCCATCATGATTATCACATTCTAGGATTTCATCCTCTGTGACAATGTGTAGCAATAGACCATTGCCTAAGTGATGTCTCTTTAAATCGGCACCAATATATTACTATATAGTAAGTCAAAAGTAGCCTACCAGTCCTGAAATTGATACCAAGTCAAAACAAAATTGTTATAAATCATATAATGATACTAGTCTTTCTGCAGTACAGTTCAAATCAATACATGTGTAGGTTACTGTTTGATTAACAGAAAATTGTCATCATATTTTTATTTACAAGTGTTACTGTAACTTAGTTAAAAAAAACAAAAAAAATTGACTCAGATATTTACTGGCACTGCCTTAATAAATAAAGTTATTGCGTACGATACCAACATTTTAGATACCAGTGGAATTTCACATTTCTCGATTCCAAGTGCTACGCTCTCTTCATCTTTATCTTCATGTAAACCATAACACTCCTCCTCTGTGTTGTTGCATAATGTTACCTTGAATTATAACCTGTAGCGGTCGTAAAGATTTAGATTTGCGTGAATGTGAATATAAAATGAACCCAGAACGAATTTCTCATACATGTTAAAAGGTAATCACACAGCTAATATAAAGCTGACTGTTCTCAGTGTGCTGGAAAAATTTCATGGCATTTCTAATGTTAACTTAACATTGTCTTATTTGGATGGCAGAACACTATTATCTCAAAGTATTCCAATTAGAGCAAATAATCATAAACATACAATTATACAATGACTGACAGCGCTTATAGTATGATTTGAGTGTTGAGTATAGTATGGTTTTTCATGCTCCCGTCTGAAAGACAGTGGCCTATATGTGTCTCATTAGTGCTGCTGTGGTGTAAGTCTCTTAGGATGTGGGATAGTGTGTGTGTGTGACTGAAAGCCTTTGTCGGTTTAGTCCATACATGAGCTTAACACAGCAGGACAAACCTTCCCACAGCGCAACAAACACACACACACACACTGTTACTGTGAGTACTTGTGTGTGTATGGCCTCCCCCGTAGATCACTTTCATTGCTATCAGCATGAGGCAGACAGAGCAAAGGGAGGGAAAGAATGGAGGCCGAGAGACAGAGAGGGTTGTGTTTCAGATGTACATTGAGAACCTTCAGTGGCTCAATTTTGTGTTGAATGGGTTTTTTATAGCTGAATACTGTACGAGTATATATATTTTTGACACTTAAATCTCTGGCACTGTTTACAGCTGGTATTAAGATGCATTTTGGTTGATCGTATAACAAGTGGACGACGCTAAAAACAGATGTAAATGGGGTGTAAACGTTTTGAGCTTGTCCACTTTCTACCACTTCCAGAGGTATTCGAAAACATATTCGAGCGGATTGCTTTTGCAGTGTAAACACTTATTCCTTATATTTAACACGCACTCACAGCGTTCGGTCAGTCTTGCGGCTATCAGAGCAGAAATGAAAGCTAATGTTCTCTGTATGTTTTTCCGTCATCTGCAGGCACGTTCATATGTAAATTGCGTGACCTTATTTTGTCCATTAGATTGAAAGATCTGAAAAACCCATACATTTACCCACCCATAGACCCTCCCCTCAAAGAAATCAGGACAGAAGTGGTTGAAAGTGGACAAAAGAGACGGATTAAAATATCAGGTGTTAACGAGTATGTGTCTCCCTCATCCACAAAATGCATTTTAATACCAGATGTAAACAGGGCCATAATGAGCGTTATGTAAATAATATTAAACCACTCACAGAGGGGCCGTATTTTACATGATTTAATCAAATTTTAATTAATTTTAAAGGGGTCATGACATGGGAAATCAAATTTGCCCTGATCTTTTGACATATAAGAGGTCTTTGTACCATTAAAACATCATGGTTTCATAGCTTAAAATGTCCTCCTCATTATAAACCAAGCATTTATTCAAGCTCCAAAAAGGCCTCGTTCTGGCAATGTGGGATCTGTGACGTCACATAGACAAATTTATACATTTGCATATGACTGCCTCCAAAGCAAGGCATTGCCGAATAGTTTTACATCATAGCACCATAGGCCCCGCCCACTGGCATTCAGTCGCTTAAAGGTGCCCTAGATTGAAAATTTTAATTTACCTTGGCATAGTTGAATAACAAGAGTTCAGTACATGGAAAAGACATACATTGAGTTTCAAACTCCATTGCTTTCTCTTTCTTATGTAAATCTCATTTGTTTGAAAGACTTCCGGAAAACACGCAGATCTCAACATAACACCGACTGTTACGTAACAGTCGGGGTGTACGCCCCAATATTTGCATATGCCAGCCCATGTTCCCAACATTATGAAAGGCATTAGACAAGGGCAGCCAGTAACGTCTGGATCTGCACAGGTGAATCAACAGACTAGGTAAGCAAGCAAGAACAACAGCGAAAATGGCAGATGGAGCAATAATAACTGACATGATCCATGATAGCATGATATTTTTAGTGATATTTGTAAATTGTCTATCTAAATGTTTCGTTAACATGTTGCTAATGTACTGTTAAATGAGGTTAAAGTTACCATCGTTTCTTACTGAATTCACGGAGACAAGAGTCGTCGCTATTTTCATTTTTAAACACTTGCAGTCTGTATAATTCATATACACATCTACATTCTTTATAAATCTCTCCAACAGTGTAGCATTAGCCGTTAGCCACAGAGCATATAGCCTCAAACTCATAGAGAATCAAATATAAACATCAAAATAAATACTTTACTCACATAATTCGAAGCATGCATACAGCATGCATGACGAACATCTTGTAAAGATCCATTTGAGGGTTATATTAGCTGTGTGAACTTTGTAAATGTGCTGTAATATAGTCGAGAGCTCGTGTGGCAGGGAGCACGTGAATTAAAGGGGCGGTGCGCTGAAAAAATCAGTGCATAGTTAATGATGCCCCAAAATAGGCAGTTAAAAAAATTAATTAAAAAAAATCTATGGGGTATTTTGAGCTGAAACTTCACAGACACATTCAGGGGACACCTTAGACTTATATTACATCTTGTGAAAAAGCATTCTTGGGCACCTTTAATGTCTGACATTTGCCTACACTGGATGTGACGGTCACGTCAAAAGCAAATAGAACCTGTTATAATCAGTCAACATGTCCAGTTTAAACAGCTCATTTGCATCTCTCTACTGATAGTCACCCTAACATATAGTCCCGCCCCAAATTCATGCCATTGGTAGAGCAAGTGTTGCTCAGTATTGGTCGTGATGCTCAAACATACAGTTACATGTTTTGATAGCACGAATTTGAGGAAATTCAGCCTATGAATTATATGTTAAATTGGGGGAGCAAGTACTAAAACATCCCAAAAATTACACACTTCTCCTTTAATTGTCGTATTTTTTTGTATTTTATGTGTTGCAGCGCAGTTTGTTACTGCCACCCTAATTGAGATTAATGTCCATGCCACAGGCTCATATAGTTTTCACTGCACATTGTAAATGCAACTGTGACAAAAGTTGATTAGGCCTCTATTATGTCACTCACATTACAGTCCTGAAATATTCTGTAAACACACTGAGGCACAAACACATGAATACATAACACATAAATAAATTAAGCCATCTATAATATACAATACAATTAACTGTTAAGCAACTTGCTTTTATTTTAAAGCAGACATGAGATATATCATAAACCTAGATATATTAAGTTATTTTCAGGATTTCTTGCCTTTATTTGAAATGACAGTTTAGGGAGTGGAGAGAGAGAAATAGATCCATGAAGAGCCATAGCTGGGAACTTGCCATGTTTTTTTTTTTGGCATTTAATTTTATATATAATTCTATGGTTAGATATATTTATGTAAATATAATTAAAATACAATTTTACAATACATATATAATTTTATTATGCATACATTTTATTTATTTATTTCATAAAATGTTATTTAAGTGTTGACTGATATACTGTAGGTCTGTTTGGGTTTGAGATATAGCCGATATCTATAAAGCTGTGTGGCAGATGGCAAATAACAATGCTGTTATGCCTTTTACACATAGTATTTCCTCAAAATTTAGTCTTCCAAGCATATGGATGGTTATCGGCTAATGGCAATAATCACAAAATAGCCTCTTCAAGTTCCTGTTGAGCAGCAGTGCAGCCTAAATCACATCCAAAATGACATATTCTTCAGTTTTTAGAAGAGAGCTGGGAAGTGGACAGAGAAATCTGATAGATTTGGCGTTAAATTGTGGAGCATTAATGCAAAGATTTTCATATGGAAAGAGGATTTTGTCAATTTCCTCCGAGCGGTTCAAGTCTAATGGTCTAATCAATAGGACAGGGATCCGTGATGTAGGTTAAACATTCCCGCTGGCTTGCGGAGCACTGCTATTTCCTGAACCTGATTCCATACTCCGTAATCATAAGAGCTATTGCACGGGTCCTGACCCTAGATCAGCGGAATATCCCTAGTTATCATTCATAATGGTAATTGCTCTATTAGAATTCATATTGCATGCTCTCTCAAAGCCGTTGTGTGTGAATCTAAAGGGGACAATCAAAGAAGCAGGGGAAAATGGGTAGAGCAAGAGGTAGAGGAAAAGATTTCTCTCTCTTCAGAATCTCAGGTCGAGTTTGAGATCATATGAAATGGTTTGTTGAGCGCAGTTTCTTTCCTGTGTTAACATCAGGGTTGTGCAGACAGACAGATGGACAGACAGACAGATGGACAGACAGACAGATGGACAGACAGACGGACAGACAGACAGACAGACAGACAGACAGATAGATAGATAGATAGATAGATAGATAGATAGATAGATAGATAGATAGATTTTAATTGTTTTAGTGTGCAAACAAACTTTTAGAACAACCTTTATACACACAGAATCTCATTAGAGCAGATTCACTGTTACATTCATCATCATATAATGAATCTCAGGAAGCGATAACGGCATGTCACATCAGAACTGAAGAGTGTGTGGTGCGGAGAGAGACAGGCTGATGTGTGGATAGTGTATGTGTTTATGTGGCTATGCTTCTCTCTGTGCATTAATGTTGGGTTTTCACACCTATATGCACATGTGTATGTGTGTATATGTCATTGTGGTGTCCTTTGGGGCTGTGTGTTTTTCCGTGGGGACTTGTCCCATTAGTTGAGTAATTAAGATAAATGAGTTTTTAATTGCAGGGTGATGTGTGTTAATGATCTAGAGACTAGAGATCATGCTTTCCTGTTCTCTCTCTCTCACTCTCTATCATTTTCCCCCAAAGGTGTGATGACAGTGCTGTTGATGTTATTATTTACTGCCAAATTACTCCGCTGTTCCTCAGGCCTGAAACTTCCTCTCTAATCCTGCAACTTGACCTGGAATATCATTATATGATCATGCATGTGTCTTCTGAAGTCAAATCACTACTTGAATGTGAAAATAAAGGGAAGGTAACCTGGTCAGGCACCATATTCATATTTCTCCATTTAGCAGATGGTATTATTCAAAAGTCACTGGTAAAATTATTGCCTTAAGTAGCTTATGTTTTTATAAAAACGCCACCAACAGCAATATGATAAATGTTGAACAATGTTTTCTGAAGACAAAATTTGAGTGGTTCTTGACTGTTGCCAGGGTTTTGCTGTGCAGTTGCTAAAATAAATTGTGTTGACATTTTTCCATTTGAAACAGGAAATTGAGATTATGTCAGAAATAATGACAGAATTTTCATGCCAGTATTTTTTCCTTAAGATATTATGAGTGATAAAGAAATTATGAGAAATTATTGCAATGCAGTTGCTAAGTTATTCAGAGTGGTTTTAAGAACATTAGTAGGCGTTTGCTAGGTTGTTGTGGGTCGTTGTCAGGGTGTTGCTATGCAGTTGCTAAGTTATTCTGAGTGGTTTAAGGAATGTTGATAGGTGGTTGCCAGGGTGTTTTGGGTGATTGTCAGGGTGTTGCTATGCAGTTGCAAAGTTTTTTCTGAGTGGTTTCAAGAATGTTGATAGGTGGTAGCTAGGGTGTTGCTATGCAGTTGCTAAGTTGAATGGATTTATTGTTACTACCATTGCTAGGTGGTTGCTAGAGTGTTGTAGGTAGTTGTCAGGGTGTTGCTATGCAGTTGCTAAGTTATTCAGAGTGGTTTTAAGAACATTAGTAGGTGTTGGCTAGGTTGTTGTGGGTCGTTGTCAGGGTGTTGCTATGCAGTTGCTAAGTTATTCTGAGTGGTTTAAGGAATGTTGATAGGTGGTTGCCAGGTTGTTTTGGGCGATTGTCAGAGTGTTGCTGTGCAGTTGCAAAGTTTTTTTCTGAGTGGTTTCAAGAATGTTGATAGGTGGTAGCTAGGGTGTTGCTATGCAGTTGCTAAGTTGAATGGATTTATGGTTACTACCATTGCTAGGTGGTTGCTAGAGTGTTGTAGGTAGTTGTCAGGGTGTTGCTATGTAGTTGCTAAGTTATTCAGTCTGGTTTTAAGAACATTATGTAGGTGTTTGCTAGGTTGTTGTGGGTGGTTGTCAGGGTGTTGCTATGCAGTTTTTAAGTTATTCTGAGTGGTTTAAGGAATGTTGATAGGTGGTTGCCAGGGTGTTTTGGGCGATTGTCAGAGTGTTGCTATGCAGTTGCACAGTTTTTTCTGAGTGGTTTTAATAATGTTGATAGGTGGTAGCTATGGTGTTGCTATGCAGTTGCTAAGTTGAATAGATTTATTGTTACTACCATTGCTAGGTGTTTGCTAGGTTGTTTTGGATGGTTGTCAGGGTGTTGCTATGCAGTTGCTAAGTTATTCTGAGTGGTTTAAGGAATGTTGATAGGTGGTTGCCAGGGTGTTTTGGGCGATTGTCAGAGTGTTGCTATGCAGTTGCAAAGTTTTTCTGAGTGGTTTCAAGAATGTTGATATGTGGTAGCTAGGGTGTTGCTATGCAGTTGCTAAGTTGTTTTGACCCTGGTTGCCAGGGTGTTGCTGTGCAGTTTAATAATTTTATGGTTGCTATATTAATATAGAATTTAACATACATGTGATAAATCAGATCACATCAGCCAGAACTATCAGTTTTATAAATCAGAAGGATTGATGTTGAAGTTTCAAGTATGTGTTTAAACTGCACCATAACTCCAGGACAAGTTGGTACAACTATGACTACTGAAGCGAGAAGGAAGGCGTGTGTGTGTGTGTGTGTGTGTGTGTGTGTGAGACAGACAGACTTGTGAAGGTCTTCAACGTGCTCTCATGCCTGTAGAATCCATTATAATGTGCCCTGGGAGAACAGTGTCCTGAGTTTTAGCCCAGCAGGGTTCATGAACCACAGTGCTCACAGATATGGCTAACAGCCCCTGCAGCTATGGTGGCTTTAAAGGGCCAAAGTTAAAGCCTCATTAAATCACCCTGGTCTTTCAGAAGCAGATGTGAGCTGCTTTGGATTCAGAGGTCCCAAAAGGAACAGATCTACATAGCCCTGCTATTCCTGTGACACTGAAGCTAAATGTTACCATGGGAACCTCATGGAAAGTTGACCAGCTTTATAGAGACCAGTTCTTATTGATTTACAATTTTCTTATGCAGGGAACTGGACTCTCACCAACGCTGAGATTCCACCAGGAGAGATTCTGTTGATGTGTGCAGATGCCAGTTCAGGAGCATCTCATAAACTTCAAGAAATATAACCACACATACACATAGACACAAACACACACATATGCACACATTTGACTACTGTGTCACACTCAGTGGACACCGGACAGCTTGCAGACCCATTTTGCCATTATCACAGAGTTAGATAAGCAAGACGTGATATTCACACACACACAAGTTTGTTTCCACATTCATGTACAGAAGAAGACATCATCTTGCACACACTACACCAAGGCTTGCATGTCTGCTCACTTTTATAAGGGCTGTCAAAGTTAACAGGTTAACAGATGTGATTAAATATCTAATGTTGTTACTATAGTTATTTTAACAGCACTAACATTTATAATTTGTTGAGCGCCGCCTTGAAGTAGTGACGCTTTGAGCAGAGAAATCTATTTATAGCGCTTTATTTTTTAAATTAAAATATCGATATTTGGCGCAGCGATATGTCATATAACGCCATATCGATATTTTGACCCACCCCTAATGTATATATATATATATATATATATATATATATATATATATATATATATATACACACACACACACAAGCTACTGTCAAATGAGCATTTCCAAGAGAATAAACAATATTATTAATATTACATGTGTGTGGTGCTACCAAATCAGGTACTGGTGCCACTGGTCACAAATATAGAAATGAAGAAGTATGTGGCCCCCATGTATGTCCACAAAAAAAAAAGTTTGTACACCCCTGAATTATACGCTCGTTCCTGTGATAATCTCTGGCTCTCTCTCACACATACACATGCACTGAAAGCTTTCTGCAGTACACTCATTCAATGTCTGTGTGGAGTACTTAAAAAGCCATTACCCGTTCACGCACAAGTCTGCCCACAACAGTGTGACCTGTGAAATCCACCTGCAAAGACGTGATATGTGATGAAGACATAAAGAGCAGCTTACTTTCCTTTATTTTGCCATCTAAGTCTGATCTTTAATAAGGTCTTATCCTTATCATGTCAGTTTCCTGTCTTACTCTTAGATGAACAGCTTGTTGTCATCTACTGAATCTGAAGTACTTAAACACACAATACAGAGATTTTCACAACAGAATTGAGATCCACAAGCATTATTTCAGTGCTTACAAAGCTGCACTTTCTTAGCGTAAGTCTGTCTGCTTAATTTCTACTAAAGCTTTATATGGATGCTCCCCAATACAGACTATAAGTACATGTCAACTTATTCTACGAACCCAAACCCTAACACCTAACCTTTAATGAAAAGTAGCTGACATGCAGTTGCAAATTAATGAGAGTTAGTTGATGTGTAGTTTCAAAGTTACTAGTGGGTAGAATGTCTAAAGTGGACTATCAATATACAGTGTAACCCTGCAATTAATTCAGCACAAGCTGCTTAACAAAGAGACTCTATTAAAAGTTTTTTTTTTTCTCATGGCAATTCGTACGTATTTTACGAGGTAGCTAATTCGTACAAATTCATACGACCTCGTATGAATTCAAACATTTTGCTAAATCGTATGTATTTTACGAGTTGACAAATTCGTATGAATTCATACGAATGACCTACCCCAAACCTGTACGAATTAGCCACCTCGTAAAATACATACAAATTGGTCGTTAGATAGCGTTGTTTTTTTTATATGTAATTGAAGACTAAGAATTATTAAATATAAGACTGAAGTTGACTTGCACTGATAGGACCAGTTCACACAGAAGTTGTGATGCGGGCTGTGGAATGGGGAAAAAAAACGCAAGGTCTCGAGATGCATTTTTAAAAGTAGAACTGAATTTAGGTTCAGCGCCACGTTTTTAGAATGCCGCGTCATGCGCGTTTACATAGAAAAATAATGGAAAATTAGCGCAGTGGAATGGGGATCATGCAAATTTAGTTTACTTTGAAATCACAAATATTTGTGGAAAACATATTTCCAACCATTTATATTACAAAAACATCACCTAGTTCTTATATCCTGAAAGTTCAATAAGCTCAATCATCTGTGGATCTTGTTTAAAGAATGCGCTTGACACTTTGAGCAGAGAGATCAAAGTTTCCAATCTATCTCTCTGGGTTTGATTATTCCCCTTGAGACCTGAGTTCTCCGATCGATAGTCAACCCTGTGACCTGGGTTACAATAAGCTCTAGTTGATAATGAAATATCTGTGTGTATATGTGTGTGAGAGAGGTCTTTAATTTCAGATGAGGCTGGTGGTGTGTATATTGAATGAGTGTGTGTGTGATGGCAGACAGGTTGTCAGATGGGTCACTCCTCCAGCCTGAAGTACAGACAACGAACACCTTTTATTCTTTATTCATTTACTTTCATGGTGTCCTGACAGCTGGACCCTTTGCCCTTTAGAATCTGTTCTTATTCAGGAACGGTTCTTTTTTTTTTTTAAATAATGAAACCGAATGATTTTCATGACGTTCAGTTCAATTGATGGTTCTGGAAAATCTGCATTCTTCCACTGATGTGGACTGAACGCTGTAAAATATGCATAAAATATGCAATATACACATCAGAGTCACCTTAAACTTTTTCTGTTATCGTGATCAGCATGCATCTTATTTTCTGTTCGCTGGGCACAAGAATGAACGATCACCTTTCAAGCAGGCCTTTGTAAATGCATCTTTTGTGGTGTATATTTGTTGCCGTGCAAAGACGTCTTTTGATTCAGAGATGAAATGCGTCACAAGCACACTAAATCCTTGGAATGGGATTAGGAAAGATAATAAGAGCAGAAAGGTTGTTAGATGCAATAATTGTGGAAACAACGTGAATCACATTTCCACTGTATTATATGGTTTATTTCCGATTTGTTGTTTTTGTTCTGTTCTGCTGAATTCTGGAATAATATCATAATTTCACTATAGGTTGTTTGTGGATCGTGAGTGCAATTTCCAAATATCATCCATTCGTTCATCCTCAAAATTACTAAAACAAGTGTTGATGGAATCATTAAGAAACCAGAAATATTAAGTGGAATCAAAATCGTTAAATTCCCATCCTACTACTATTCTCTCTGACTCTAAAGAGCTTTGTTGGCTATGGACATGACATTCAATACTGTCAGAACATTCATGGTTCCCTCATGGTTCAGGTGGATGGAATCAATGAAATAGAAGTAAAAAGAGAGAGAGAGAGAGACTAAAATAGGCACTATAAATGGATAGTTAGATATCAGGATTTTAGGTATATTTCAAATAATCATATGTATGTTTCTGCTCAGTAATGTCTGTAAAGATAGTGCTTGTGGCAGTAGGTTTGAATTTTTTTGTTAAGTAGTCCTTGGTTGTCAGAGTCAGGGTTGGCATTTGATTTCACTAACAGACTCTGATCTGGCTGAAGAAATCTGAGAGTGTTTGTCACTAATCAGGATTCTGCATTTGTTATGTGAGTATATTGATTGAATTATGTCATATAATCCATAAAACAGCTTTTCATGTCAGATGGAATCAAATGGTTTCTTTCCTTCCATAAAGTGGGGAAAGATTTCTATTTTTTTTGTTGTTGTTGTTGTTGTTTGTTGTAAATGTTTGTCGATGAAGGTGTGTGTAGTAGGGTATGAATGGTTGATGGTGTGGTGATTGGGCGGAAAGCCGACATGACCTTTGCTCAGGACTCTTTATTCATTGTGAAAGGTTATGATTTGGTTATCATTTGACTTTTAAATATATTACCCACACTATTCTTAGAACATATGACTTTACAGTTGTTGGCAATCATTTTTGCTGCTGTTTTATAAATTGATCTAGAAAGTCCTCAACTCCTTGACATTTCAAAGTAGTTAGAGTACATTTAGTAGTTTAGAGTATTTGAAGTCCTTGTAAATATACATATTTATATTAAATAATATTATAAACTAATAATATAAACTACAATTTCTATTTTATTTTATAGATTATAGATATTGTGATTTAAAGGGTAATACATCTCATTTGATTGTTTTTACTTTTTACCTGGAACTTTGTGTGCGTAATGTGTGTGTGTGTGTGTGTGTGTGTGTGTGTGTGTGTGTATATATATATATATATATATATATATGATCTGCGAAAATCCATCACATGGTGAAATTTCCAAAATCCAAATCTGTTTTTACTTCTTTCATAGCTTGTCTGTAACAAAAGTTATGGTTATCTGAAGTCGGCTGATCGCTCTGATTTTCAGTAACGTAATTCTGAGAAAAACAGGTTTAAATAACTCTCACCCCCTTTTTTGGCATAGACATGAAAATGCACTATCCAAACATAAATGGTTGTAATTCAAGAATGCTTTAGAATATAGACCTAAGGTTGGTCTTGTTTTAAAAAAAGAGACTAGTCAGATTATTGTAGAAGTGAATTATGAAATTATGAAAGTGAAATTTAAAAAAAAGTTATACAAGTTTAAGTTTATGAAAATATAAAAATATAATTGTTTATATTTTATAATAATATATTACAAAGCATGTTTTACTCATAAACTGCAAGAAAATTAAAGCCAAAAATGTCAATATGCCAAAATTGAGGTTGAAATATTTCAAAAATGAGCTTTCAGTAAGATTTTGTTTGGGCGCAGTAGCAAACTTTTTCACTAGATGACACCCAAGCTCCATATCTGACCATTTAAGGGCGCCTCCAGTTATTTGAGTGACCTGAACCATATATTTCCATATTTTCATACATTTTATGAAGTAGACATCCTATTCAGAAGTAGTATGGGCAGTCTGGCAGTATTTGATTTGAATTCAACCTCTAATAACACATAATTAGAACATGTGTGTTCATTATAGCTCTGTTGTTCTCTTGTGCTCCGCCTTCTCACGATTACGTTGTATTAGAAAAAAAATCTTTGCGTGCCGTGGTTTATACAGGACTGGCGGGAAATTTGCATTAATACACTTAATTAATATACATTCTACGTTATGTGGTTTATTTTGATAGGTGAACTGTCTTTGTAGTGTTAAGAGAGGGAAAGCTATGGACGTTTTTTTTTTTTTTTTTTTTTTTTTTTTTTTTACGTCCACTGGGTGTTCTTAAACAGTAACGTTAGAGAAAGACAGCCTTGCCACTATAAATCTCTATTTTTCTGATATTTTCAGGTATTTTCAGAGATGATAGACAAGATGTTATAGAATGATAATTTAATGAAAACCCAATTTTGACAAAAAAATTACATTCGACCTATTTTTTGACTTTATTGAAAACGTTCCATCACGACATCCAACGAGTTTTCCCAGATCACATCACATATATGTAAGCAATAAGGTACGAGAGGCTGTGCTGTATCATGAATAAGTCACGGTTATGGTTGGTTATGCTTGGTTACAGACATTCTTCCAAATATCTTCCTTTGTGTACAGCAGAACAAAGACCTTTATACAGCTTTGGAACAACTTGAGAGTAAATGATGACAGAATTTTCATTTTTGGGTGAACTATCCCTTTAATTAATTTAATTCTTTATTCATGCAATATGTAAACAACTAAACTCTTTTGGACACATTGTGCTCTGTATTTTCACTTCTATGCTTCCTATGAAACACTATTAAGTTCCCTTGAAACCTATGAAAGCTGGTCATGTCCTTTTCAAGAGGTTTGATTAAATCGCTAACAGAATAGGTAATAGAAGTCATTCAGGTCAACTATAGGCTTGAATTAATCCGCTGTGCTCTATAGAGACAGATAGTAATATAAAGATAATACTTTAACTTTAAACAAACATCTAGTTCAAAAGAATGTTAACCTACTGAAGGTTATCAATCTTTTAAAGTAGCTGTTTATTGAATGTCAAAGTATTATCTTTATATTGTGTAATGCAGGCTATTGTTAGTTGAGAAGAAAACATGTAGATTAAACAATGTAATGCAGGACTGTTGAAATGCAGGTTTTCTGACTGCTATATCACCCTGTAACAAAAGAACGCATGCGGAGGACTATCAACTACACATCAGCATGTCTTGCCTGTCTCTGTGGATTCACCTGTATGAAAGCATAATTATAATGAGGGCATAAATATCAGCTCTTTTTGTGCATGTTCCCATGTGAGTGTGTTTGTGTGTATGCATTTACGTGTGGCTCGAATTTATCAGGATGTCATTCGAGACTCTCTGATGTCTTTCCTAATGCTCTGAAATTATTCTCATTACATAGACGCTCTCATAACGCAGTGCATTAGCCTGGAGGAATCACAGTCTTTTAATCACCAAACCCCAGAACATATCCCAAACCCTCGAACAACATCCCCACAACATTAGCGCTTTCCTGTTGCTTTTGTGCAAGTGGTTGAGAAAGCGGTGCACGTAGGTTCACGGTGATTAAACTTTGACGGAGAGTGCGTGTGTGTGTGTGGTGAGCGTGAGAATCGTTTGTCTCATCACACACTCGATCACACACATCAGATTATGCACTCGTCTTTCTCTTATAATAGCTACACATGTTTGAGTCCCTCTCTCTTTTCATCTGGGTGTGTTTTTCTGAGAATGAGGCGGGCAGAATTTCAATAAGTGTTGACTGGTGGTCCGGAGAGACTGCTGCCTCACTCACACATGCACAATGTGAATATTTTATAATGTTTTAATTTCAGTCTTTTTAACAGAATGTGGTGGGTTTTTACTCGTAGGTTTTGCATAGCCAGACTTTTTTGGACAGTAAAAGACTGCGTGACTGACAATCTTATATATATTATATATATATACCAGTGGTTCTCAACTCCAGTCCTCGGGACCCACTGCTCTGCACATTTTGTATGTCTCTCTTATATGACACACTCAATTCAGTTCATGCAGACTCTCCTAATGAGCTGATGATCTAAATCAGGTGTGTTAAATAAGGGATACATACAAAATGTGCAGAGCAGTGGGTCCCGAGGACTGGAGTTGAGAAACACTGATATATACTGTATAGGAGCTGCATGATTCTCAATAAATTGAGAATCACAATTTTTTGTTTGGAATAGAGATCACAGTTCTGTCACAATTCTGAATAGACAACTAAAAAAAAATTACACTTAATTTTCTAGAGGTTTGGAGTCTCAGACAACATGTAAATTCCTGCATTCTATTTAAAAAATGTCATAAAACTCTCAGAGCATTTGGCATCATAATGGATATGACAGTGTTGATATATTTGGTCTTGTCGAATAGATCTGCTATGCTGCTGCTGCTGCAGAGCAAGAATGGGACTTGCTACTGCCAATACATACACAGCACGCTGCTGTGAGCAAGTAAGACATGCTGCTGCTGTACAATATAGCGTACATGAATTACCCATAGCAGGTGGAGCTGGGGAGGTGGAGGGTTTCTGAAAGCATACTGCAACTTCTACACCAAATGTTAACCAAGTATTTGAAGGTTGGGCAAGCAAGCTCATTGGCTACTGATATAGCAGGAACCAATCAGCTGTGCCCTATAGAGAATGATGTGATTGCAAGTAGATTGAGTTAAGGACCTACAGTATTAGCCTGCACCATCTAGAATTTCATGACAGAACTTTGTATTTATTTAATTTATATTAATTAAAAAAAAAAAGGTTTGAATGAACTATTCACTGGCTTGCTTGTAAAGACTTCACTTGTTTCATTACTGGATGAATCAGCGTTTTTAAACAAATCTCTTGAATGAATGATTCAGTGACAAACACATTTTTTTAATAATCACTTGTCTCCACCTACTGGTGCAATGATGTAATTGATACAATCTTTATTTGAAGCGTCAATGTGTGCTGCCTTCATATGCTATCGCAAATGTCTTCCCACTTCTGAAGCTTGTCGCATTCAAGTGCTTTGTTGTCGGAAACAACAGGAATCATGGAGGACCCAGGTTTTCTTTTGCATATTTATTGGGAAAGTCTTATTAAAGCGAAAATGATATTTAGCTCCCATTCATTGACAACTATGGCATATGATTCAATAAATGTATTTTTCAACACTTTTTATTGATATTTTCAAACCACAAGTAATTTTTGTAAATTCAACAACCTCACAAGCCTCCAAATGTGTGTGTATATGTATACAGAGTGTATGCACGTGTGTGAGTTGTGGTTGCTTTAGCTTCTTATTTTCCAGCTCGCTACTGGCGGTAATGTGAAAACCCCAGCAAAACATACACACACTCTCCACACAATCCACTGAATGAAAAAGTTAATTCAAGCATCTTGAAATAGTGATGGCTGCAATACTTAAAGGACTTCAGCTCTAGCAGTTTCACTTGACACACACTTGCTTACATACAAGCATTTGTTTGTGTGTGATCCAGTATGTAGAGGTTTGGTGTGCCTATCAAAGAGGAAAAGAAAAAAAAAAATGAAATAATTGTATAGTATAGCACTACCATTCCAAACTTCAGCAAGGATGCACTAAACTGATCAAAAGTAACATGTATCTCAGTTTCCACAAAAATATTAAGCAGCACAACTGTTTTCAACATTGATAATAATAATAAATATTTCTTGAGCATCAAATCAGCATATTAGAATGATTTCTTATGGATCATGTGACACTGAAGACTGGAGTAATGATGCTGAAAATTCAGCTTTGCCATCACAGTTTATATCTTCATATCAGTTGTTTGGCAAATCAGTTTCCGGACAGATTTGCCACACGACTTCCCTGACCTCAGACAAACACGTAGCCCCGTCTCAAACTCCATTGGTGAGTCTTATGCATTTGTGTATGTGTTTATGTGTGTTTCCTTTTAGTATTAATCTGTTTGTGTTCTGACAAAGGTCTGTATCTAAGGTTTATAAAAATGGCTGTGTAAATTGTGTGTGTTTGTCTGTATTGTCGAGTCTAGTGCTACACAGGTGTGGGTGACAGGTGAGGGCGCAGTGGTCCGTATAGCCGACGGCTGTCACAGTATATTGGCAGTTTGGTCAAGCCACTGAAGCACACAAAGCAATTTAGAGCCATCATGGCTGCTTTGAACCCTCATGGATGACCAGTCGCAGAGCAGCTGTCACTCAGCACTCTCTGTCACACTGATTGGACGCTGACCAGTGAAGGGGCGTGCCACAGTGAGAACGACCTCTGTTCCACCCGCAATAGGTATGCAGCTTTATAAGTCTGGTGATTTATTTATGCCAGATTTTAATTTTACATCGTTCCAAACACGTACATGTCTGTTTGTCTTTACAGACGTGTTATAGTTTCACAATTTTCCTTTCATGCAAGAATGAAAGAAGGACACAAAGATGAATAAATGGTGACAGAATTTTCAATTTAGGATGAGGTAGGTCTTCTTTCAAAAATATTGACAAATTACTGAGAAAATATAATTATGCACATTAAAATCATACAATTAAGCAATATAACCAAAGTCACTTTTAAGAAAAGTTTGGCTTTTTTTCGGCCGATTTGACATGTTGAATCGGCGTTGGAGCTCGTCGGTCCGTTGGGCCATCTGATCATTCTGATTGGCTGTTCAGCTACTGCCGCCTACTGGTTTGGAAAGGCATTTCATCTCACGCAGCCGCAGAACTGATGTGCTGCTTGGCCGTCTGCTGTCGAACGTCGGTTTGGTGTGTCTGGGCAACTTTGGACACAGACACTGCCGACATGATCCAACCCCGCAGTCTGCTTTCGTCGCCACTAGTTCGTCGGCGTCGGCTTGGTGTGTTCTGGCCTTAATGCAACCAATAACAGTTTGTTTTGTTCCGCGTCATGTTTGTGTGAAAATGTAACGTCGATGTCCCTACAATAACAGACCAGCGGCATCTAATAAATTCATTCAAGAACGTTGTGCAAGTTTACTGCAACAATGAAGCCGCGAACGTCACAGACTTTTGAAAATCCAGTGTTTAGTTGATCCTGGAAAGCGCTCATCACAGTTGTAAACACAACAGAGTTCTTCTTTCACAAGGGGGTTTGGCGTCACGGTATTTGTTTCTAGGCGGACCGTTAAATAACGAGACACACACGTCACCCGGACATCCTGTAGAATTCAACCAACCAGATGACGACTTTGAAAATCCTGAAGTGTTTCCAGTTAAGTGTGCCTTATGCGTCAGACGTTCAGCCAACGGTCTGTGGGTGTGACGTCTGAGGCTGAGACTATTGATCCCCATTACTAAAGTCATTTGTTTTGTTCTTGAATGAATCAGTGTTTTGAATGAACAACTCACTGACTCACTCATATAGACTGTGCTAGAATGTCACATCTGTGGCTACACAAACATACACAGTAGCATTTGCCAGAATTGTCCCCTCAACAGCTTTTTTTTCCTGCCCTCATCTTCTCTACACCTTTTGCCCCCAATCCTCCATAATTACCTAGAAGGCTGTGCTCCCTCCTCCGCCTGAAGTGGCCCCACCGTCACCCCATTCTCTGGCCAACAATGGACTGGCATAGGCCCAGTACGCAGAGACTACAGACAGGCCTGGCTCAGGGTTAATCTCCTGTGCCCCAGCCTCTGTCAACATGCCCACACTCTGCCCTCGTTTATTGCACAAATGCAGTACACTCAGACACTATTACAGCAGACCTGCAGCAGAGAGAGTTCGTATGAAGCTGTAAATGTGTGTGCCAGGGGAAATGGGGAACTGTGGTGCTAGTTAGCAGGTGTTTGTTCCAAAGGATCCAAGAGGAAACAATGATAGGTATGTGACTCTGTTCATTTGTCAAGCACTGGAGCTGTTGCGATGAAGAGGAAAATGCAGGGCCCTAACATTGAGAGGGGAGGGCTGGTTTTTCCCCAGACCCCATAAGAACAACATTCCCATTCTGTTTCATTTTCAATTATTCCCCTGACATAGCATGATTGTTTTTCATTCATCCAGCCTTTTATCAGTGATGTGAAATTGATTTTCTGTCTGACTATTTTTAAGCACGCTCAAGTGCGCCACACGCAGTTTTGTGGAGTGGTACAGCATAGGACTTACGCGTGAATCCTATTCATAACGTATTCTTTAATTTATGATTGTTCATATGTTTCGGTTACTGTAATTATCTCTGTTTACCTTTGACTGTACAGTCATTTTTATATTGATGTCTTGCCTGCTTAGTCTGTAAGATATACCTATTTGTAATGATGCACAAGAAAATGATAAGAAAATTTAGGGTTTTAGTGTTTTTTTTATTTTATTTTTATTTTTACTTCATTAATGAAAATACTTCCATATATAAAATTTCTCATGATTATAAGGCCATCCAGAGCATGTGATTTTGTGAAATTCGTGTGTGTGCATGCTTAGTGATAGTGAATGAGACCCACTTGTTTATGTTCCTGAACAAATCAGTGTTTTTGAACGAATCGTTTGAGTGAATGTTTTAATGACTCACTCATTTGTTTAGTTTCTGAATGTTTTGAACTAATCAGATGAATTAATGACTATCCTGAAGTATCGATACTTTCGATACTGATGTTGAATGGAAAGGATGAACTCTCCAATAAAAATATCAATCCAAAAGTGCTTTTTTTTTTTTTTTTAAACAGTATTTTTATTAATTTAGCATAAAATTCAGTGGGTAAAATAAGCTTCTAAGTGGAAAAATAAGTGAATGTTAGTGATTAATTGTGTAGTATAGAACTTTCTCCTGCTCAACTGAACATACAAGACAGAACCAACCAATCACAGAGAGCGTTTGCTGCTGACGCTTTGTTCACAATGCCTTTGAGAAACGAAGCCCTGAACAATGCTTGTTAAATGACAGAGAAACAATCGGGAGTTATTTCAAAGTTAACAAATTGAAAGTGTACACAAATGTTCAAAATGTTGATTAATACTTTTATTCAGCAAGGTGCATTAAATTAATCAAAAGTGACTGTAAAGGGTTTTAAAAAAATCTATTTTATATAAATGCTGTTCTTTTAACTTTTTTATAAATAAAATAAAAAATAAATTTTTAATAAAATATACCATGGTTTCCACAAAAATATGAAACAACACAACTGTTTTCAACATTGGTAATATAAGAAATGGATGGATACCAAATTTTGCAGTATTAATGACTGATTCATAAAGTCAAAAAGTCACTTGTTTCGCCACCTACTGGCATATTGATGTAACCTGTAGTGGGGGTCTCTTGAAAATAAAACTATTTTTTAAGCATTTTAAGGGTTGTACGCACTCCAGGCTTGATTAGAACAGACACCTTATTCTTCACGAGCCCGCTGCGTTCTGAATTATGGGTGGCACTTCTGGTTTGGGGAACTTCCATTCAAAAAGTATTCAAATCATAAGGTTGCCCTACAAATAAAGCTTATCTGTAGGTTGGCTAAATGAGCTGTCAATTTTCCTTCATGTTTTATTTTCAGACATCATGAAAATAACATAACGCTTGGTATTTTAATTTTATCTGTCAAAATGACGGAAATCACTTTGAGATAGTATCACGCAATGCTGAAGTTAATGAACAATTTTGATTAAGGCAACATATTTTACATAATACAGTGACATTTAACCCGTCCGTTATTGCTGTGGAAAGAATCATGCTTTTGGGGTTATTCATGGTCTTTTGAAAGCACCTTGTTGATGCTTTTACACTTTTAAAAGTCCTTTTAATGCTTGATGTTTGGAGGATGAGTAGAATAATGTCATCTCATTGTACCCAGTTTAAAAAAAAACATTACTGATTCATAGAGCGAGCCTTTCACTGATTTTTCACAGCTTAACGGAAGTTATACCTATAATTTGGGCAAAGCGTCATGGGGCGTAGGAATAAGGTGGATAAGTCAGTCTTAGGCATCAAGCGCTATATCACTGGTGAGCTATCACATGTATTTTGTCTTTTGATTTTTTATTTTGAAATCGACCCTTTTGGGCATATTTCAGATGACACTGAAACCCACCCCCCGCTGCATCTCCTTTCCTGCTCGCTAACAGCCTAATGAAATTATTCACTAATTCACGCTGTGTCCACTAATTTGTTGCCTGACTGACTTGATAGATGCGACAAAGCGTGGCTATCAGCTGCTCAGGTTCGCTAACCCATAACTGTGAGCTAATTTGCGTCGCTCTGTTAGCATGGCTAAGATCAAGGCTGGTGACGCGGCTCTTGTAGTAAATCAGTCTGAAACAGAGAGATAGCAGGTGCCGCGGTAACAGAGGCTGAGAACAGTGGAGTCTCATTTCTCTTCTTTAACGTGAGGTTCAGCTAAGCTCAGACGTGCACATGATGGACTGTGACTTTAATTGATTTTACAGCGCCTTCACAAACAGAAGGTAAACAAGTGCTGTCTGGGAGGCAAAGTGTCAACAAACACAGGGCTGCGGCTTTAGATGAGGAATATTTGTGGAAACTTCTGCAGCATATGACATATATTACATGGATGGAAATGTAGATCAGTTCTCAGCTGGATTTGTATTTTACATTGGATCAAGGGGCGATTATTTTAAGGCAGTAGATTCTATTTAGTGCAAATAGCAATAGATGCTGTTTGCACCATGTAAAAGTATCCGTTCTTTGCAATAAGAGTAAATAGTAATTAGACGCTATCTATACTTTATATTGGCAGATACTATTTGCACCAAAGTATTTTTGTACATTAACAGGATGCAATAATATCATAAGTGTAAATGATTATATTTATTAAAATTATTAAATGGATGCTGCCTTATTGGGAGCATAAAAACCCTCCCTACACCTTCATCTAACCCTACCTAATAAACACTTTTAATATTATTAAACACTCGTTCGCAGTTTATTTTCACTTTTAGAACGTTATTTTCATTTTTATCGAAAATAAACGCGAGCTTAAAAGCCAGGTCTGCAAGCCTTACTCGCTACTGCTGTGCCACTGAAGACATTGAATTCCATGCGTCTTTTTTAAAACTTGAGCGGCCCAACCAGACATTGGTGGGTGGAGCTAGTGTAAATAGCATTTGCCAACAAGGGACTATTTGCACTTAGTGTAAATAGACATTCCGTTTTTTTAAATCATACATTTATTGTATGTTTATCATATGCCAAATTATTACCATGACAAGCTGAATAAGAAACATGTTTATCCTTGCAGGTGTACCCATATTTAACATAATGTAGTTTGTTGGGCCAATTTTGACATAATGTTGACTTAATCATTTAGCCTACAATTATTAAGGTTCAAAAATACAGTAAACATAGTAATATTGTGAATTATCATTACAAAATTAAAACAACTGACTTTTAATATATTTTAAAATGCAGTTTATTCCTGTGATGCAAAGCTGAACATTCAGCATCATTACTCCAGTCTTCAGTTCATTCAAATATACTCATTTGCTGCTCAAGAAACATTTCTTATTATTATCAGTATTGAAAACAGTGGTGGTGGTTAATAGTTTTGTGGAAGCCGTGATACATTTTTTCCCCCAGGGTTCTTTGAAGAAAAGAAAGTTAAATTATTTCAATTATTTGAAATTAAATGTCTTTATTGATTGTTGGTGAACAGACTGAAGAATTAAAAATGACTAACAAATCATTTTTATTTAATCTAATAGATAATCATTCAATTCCATTAAAGGGCATAATTAAAGGGTTTTCCCAGCAGTCTCCAGCTGCTGACATGTAATTTAACGGCAGCTCTGTTTGGCTGGCTGCTCATGCTCTGGTGTGTTGGTGTGCTTGTCTTAAGCTGCAGTGGGTGAGCTCTCTTAGCTGCTGGCTCTCAGCAGGATTAGAGTGAGTGAGCTATCTGCTCTCCTGCACAGCTCCACTCACTCACACTCGCCTCTTTATTCTCTCCATCAACTTCAGCTGAGCTTGATTTCTCTAACAGAGTGAATTCTCTGTGTTGTCACTTTGTGTGTTGATGAGATGTCAATCTCTGCAGGGGAGAGTTTTTGTTCTCTCAGGCAGAACGCAGCATCGTTCTGGTCTTCTGAAGAGTCTGCTTATCTCACGCTAATATAAGCGCCTCTAAATCACAGCTCTTGTCTGCTGACTGTTACTAAATTATTAAACTGCATTTTGTTGCCTCTAGTTGAAGGAATAGTTTATCCAATGATGAAAATTCTGTCATGATTTACTCACCTTCCCCTCAGTATTTTCCATGAAAAACAATTTGTGATTATGTCCGTCAAGCTCCAAACAGAACAAAAAAACACCATTAAAACATTTTGAAAGTGATTATTGTGACTGTATTTAAAGTGTTCTGAATATAATAGCTGTGTGTGAAGACCAGACCAAAATTAGTTATTCATTAATGATGATCTTTCCCTCTGCCAGAGCTCACAAATCTTATTTACATCTTCAAAAAAAAAAAAAAAAAAAAAATGCCATGTTTTATGTCATTGTTGCCTATTGGTTCTTGCATATTGGTTTTTGCATAACCAAACCTGATATGCCAGTTTTATATGCTGAATGGGAAATCTGAGAGCTGACACAGAGTGGGGAAGATCTTTAGTCTGTTCATCAACAAAGATTTATTATATTATATTATATTATATTATATTATATTATATTATATTATATTATATTATATTATATTATATTATATTATATTATATTATATTATATTATATTATATTATATTATATTATATTATATTATATACAACTGTTCTTTCTGGTTCTCAAATCTGATAGGCTGAGAGCCGTACGATATTCTAGTGATAACAGCACTCCTACCTTTTCAACGTTTGTGTCGCTCCTGTCAGCGGCCGTTCAGTGCTTGTGTACCCGCCGAGAACAGCTTTATCTCGGCCAGTGCTTAGGGGATTTGCTGCTGGCTATAGTGGTTAAACATGAGATATAATTCATTTTGGGTACATAAAATGGGCAATCTTTGGTCTCATTAATTTATTACTTGTTCCTGAGAAAATCGAATTGGGCTATGTTAAATTTAAAGGTGCCCAAGAACGTTCTTTCACAAGATGTAATATAAGTCTAAGGTGTCTCCTGAATGTGTCTGTGAAGTTTCAGCTCAAAATACCCCATAGATTTTTTTAAATTAATTTTTTTAACTGCCTATTTTGGGGCATCATTAACAATGCACTGATTTACACTCGCCGCCGACCCCCTTAAATCGCGTGCTCCCTGCCACACCAGCTGTCGACTATATTACAGCGCATTTACAAAGTTCAAACAGCTAATATAACCCTCAAATGGATCTTTACAAGATGTTCGTCATGCATGCTGCATGCATGCTTCGAATTATGTGAGTAAAGTATTTATTTGTTAAAGTTTTATTCTGAGTGAATTTGAGGCTGTCCTCCGTGGCTAACGGCTAATGCTACACTGTTGGAGAGATTTATAAAGAATGAAGTTGTGTTTATGCATTATACAGACTGCAAGTGTTTAAAAAATGAAAATAGCAACGGCTCTTGTCTCCGTGAATACAGTAAGAAACGATGGTAACTTTAACCTCATTTAACAGTACATTAGCAACATGCTAACGAAACTTTTAGAAAGACAATTTACAAATATCAGAAAAAATATCATGCTATCATGGATTATGTCAGTTATTATTGCTCCATCTGCCATTTTTCACTGTTGTTCTTGCTTACCTAGTCTGATGATTCGGCTGTGTGCAGCTCCAGACGTTAACTGGCTGCCCTTGTCTAATGCCTTTTATAATATTGGGAACATCATGGGCTGGCATATGCAAATATTGGGGCGTACACCCCGACTGTTACGTAACAGTCTGTGTTATGTTGAGATTCGCTTGTTCTTCGGAGGTCGTTTAAACAAATGAGATTTATATAAGAAGGAGGAAACAATGGAGTTTGAGACTCACTGTATGTCTTTTCCATGTACTGAACTCTTGTTATTTAACTATGCCAAGGTAAATTCAATTTTTGAATCAAGGGCACCTTTAATAATTTAATATTAAGGCTATATTTAACTTACTTCCTGTAGAGCACTGCTTTTGTACGTTTGACTGAATATTGTGTTTATTTCCTATTGTCATTTATAATGGCTATTTTTGTTAATTTAAATATTTATGGTCAATAAATATTATTTTATATAAATAATATGTTGCATTTGTTATTGAGAAAGGGTCCATTAGTGCGTAATATGGATTAAGTGAAAGCTACATTAATACAGCATTAGATGGTGGCAAACTTTACGAGTGAATGAGCAAGAGACTTCTAAATTGAAAGGGACTTTCAAAGAACATTGTTTGAGTTATGGAAAATTCAACTGTAAAAACTGTCTCTCTCTCTCTCTCTCTCTCTCTCTCTCAATAATACTGTACAAAATACAATGAGTTTCAATGGAGGGACTCAACATTCCTTTGTTACTAGTTCTAAAGTGACGTTTTAGATCTAGTAACGGAGGCTTGATCAAACTCTCAGCTTGGGATTTGAATCCATGTCAGAAGGAAGTAGTTCTGCACAAAAAGAGGGTTTTAATGACACTCCGTTGTTTTTTATTATTTATTTACACACTTGTGCCGTCGTTGTATAAATGCAATATCACACTCGTAGCCATGCGATATAGCTATATATCAGCACGCTGTGATTACCTATGACACTCAACTACTTGTGTGATATTGCTCATATAATATATATATTTATAAATAAATTAAAAAAAAATAATAATATGGACTATTTATTTATTTTTATTTATGACTAAATAATGACAATTTAAATTTTGGGTTGGCCATGTGACTTTTAGACATTTTATCAACTCTGTGTGATGAGAATATATTTCAAATGAATAAATTCTCTCCTCAATGCTAGGCGTATAATTACTGCTTGCTTTTGAGTCACAACCCCTCAGAAATGAATCAGCGTCTTCTCCTCACTTTAAAAAATATATTTACATTGCCAGATAAGGATTATTATCATTTCAAATCAGCCTGCTCTTCAATGGTCCTACTCCAGTGAACAGCCAAGCATGCTAATTTTAATGAATCCATCAGGTCAGCGTGGCTCTCAGCTGCACGTTTGATTTCACACTGGGCAATTGGGAAAGTGAATTAAAGTGTGTATTCTAATTGGCCGCCGATGCCCAGAGGAGCCAATATATTCACGCTAGCAGACTCACTTGCATACACACTCTCAATCAATCTGGGTTCTCCCATTGTTTGATTTCCATTACGCAGATGGTTCAGATTGCTATTTGAATGTATAAATTTCAAATATCTCTGCAGGGCAGTTCCGAATCGCTCATGCATGCTCAACAAGCTCTGTTTCAATCCAGTGCCAATGCAGCAGTGATGTGGCTATGTCCAATTTAGCATAACAATAGTGAACACCTGAGATGAGATGGGCTGAATGGAGAACGGAAGTTTGAGAACCTGGGAAGGAGTAGGTAAAGAAACACAGTGATGAATTGGAATAGAGAGATAGGGAGGTGGAGGAATGTAAGAGTTTGGAGTTGGAGGACAGGGTCTATCAATCGATCAATCAATCGATCAATGTCGTTCGGTCCTTCGGTCAGCCTATTTGTTTGTCTGTCTGTTGATCTGTCTATCTACAGTGTCTATATGTTGAGGCATGGAGTAACGGTTTGCTGAAGGTTGTAGGAATGGGCAGGTGGAGAAACAAAGTTGGTTGGATTTACATGGGAACAGGGAGGTGGAGAAACGTAGGAGTGAGGAGTATTACAGAACGAATCGATGGGGTGCCGATGATCTTTAGTAGTACGTTATTGTATGTGATGAGAGCTGTACAGAGGTGAGATCATCTATCATAAAGAACAAAAGAAAACTGTTAGAAGAGAAGACAGATTGTGTGTCACTCTGTGTGCCATCTGCAACTGCTGGACTTAATTAGTGTGCACTGAATAAACACTGCAGCTGTGGGAGAGGGACAGAGAGAGAAAAGACATGAAAATATAATGAAAATAATTACTGAAATATCATATAATTAAGGAAAGTGAGGTGTTAATGAGATGAACAGTTTATCGGGGGAGTATAAACTGTTTTGAGTGGAGAATGAATTAAAAAAGAACGGTGGATTGGATGGCGAGCAAGTGTAGTGCTCTTTTGTAGCCCTAAAGTTTGGGCCACTTCTGCCGAGCACTGAACTAATTACCCAAAACTAGCATGATATCTCAGGAGTAATGGATTAATTAACATGGCTGCCGTTTCCAGTCTGAAGATATTATTTTCTTCTATCCCAGACCAGGGAGAGGTCCAGTCCCAAACCTCACGCCTGCTCTCTGCCAGACAAGGCAGGAGAGCAAAGATTTTATTTCTTACTCTATGTCCATGTCTGGTGTTTAAATAAGTATTTTGTTGACCCTGGTGCTAAAGTATGGTCTTTATGACCATGTTTCAGAGGTTGAATTCAGCAGTGTGTACGGAGCTTGTAGAAAACATTTCTTCCAAAATCCAGCAGTTGTGGATGGTATGAGCGATATCTTATATCATATGAGTAATATAAAACACACACAGTCATTCTAATGCTGGTTCTCTGTGATAATTTATTATGAAATAAAAATTCACCTTATTTGTTTTGTAAATTCATGTTATATATTGTATTGTGAATGATAAATCCATGTATGCATTTCATTTTTAATTTTTTTGACTTTGTAATGTTTAATGAAAATGTCATAATTCAATCTTCTGATGAAAATGACAGATTTCTCTCTGAATTCTCTCAGACTTCTCTCTCTTTTCTTACTAATCATTTAGTCCACTTAAACCCCGCCCCATTTTAAGTTTAATCTCAAAATTCAATCAACATCCGATGGATAGTACTAATTCCCTGTTTCGATAATCTGTTTCTCTTGGATGTACTGTACAGTACACTGTAATATGAAGGTTTGATCAAAAGAATCGATTCATGGGTATTTTTTTTTAATAGGTTAGAAATAAGGATGACAATCGATGTTACTTTTAAAGGTGCCCTAGATTATGTTTTTAAAAGATGTTATATAAATCTAAGGTGTCCCCTGAATGTGTCTGTGAAGTTTCAGTTCAAAATACCCCATAGATTTTTTTTTTATTAATTTTTTTAACTGCCTATTTTGGGGCATCATTATAAACACGCCGATTTTATGCTGCGGCCCCTTTAAATCCCGTGCTCCACGCCCACGGAGCTCGCGCTTGCCTTGAACAGTGCCTTAACAAAGTTTACACAGCTAATATAACCCTCAAAATGGATCTTTACAAAGTGTTCGTCATGCATGCGGCATGCATGCGTCGGATTATGTGAGTATTGTATACTGTTATATTGTTTACTTCTGATTTTGAATGAGTTTGATAGTGCTCCGTGGCTAACGGCTAATGCTACACTGTTGGAGAGATTTATAAAGAATGAAGTTGTGTTTATGCATTATACAGACTGCAAGTGTTTAAAAATGAAAATAGCGACGGCTCTCTTGTCTCCGTGAATACAGTAATAACCGATGGTAACTTTAACCACATTTAACAGTACATTAGCAACATGCTAACGAAGCATTTAGAAAGACAGTTTACAAATATCACTAAAAATATCATGCTATCATGGATCATGTCAGTTATTATTGCTCCATCTGCCATTTTTCTCTATTGTTCTTGCTTGCTTACCTAGTCTGATGATTTGGTTGTGCACAGATCCAGACATTAATACTGGCTGCCCTTGTCTAATGCTTTTTATAATGTTGGAAACGTGGGCTGGCATATGCAAAGATTGGGGGCGTACACCCCGACTGTTACGTAACAGTCGGTGTTATGTTGAGATTCGCCTGTTCTTCAGAGGTCTTTTAAACAAATGAGATTTATATAAGAAGGAGGAAACAATGGAGTTTGAGACTCACTGTATGTCATTTCCATGTACTGAACTCTTGTTATTTAACAATGCCAAGATAAATTCAATTTTTCATTCGAGGGCACCTTTAAAAGTAATGTGTTGCAATATTGCATAACTCCATAAAAAAGTAACTAATTGTGTTACTTAGCTAAAATAATGTGTTAAGTTACTTTTGCGTTACATAAGCTGGGCTTGCTTGTTTGTTTTTTAATAACAAAAAATGTTTTGGCAAATGTAAAGGCTATTTTATACAAGAAGAGAAATTTGATAATTCCCACTTCTGAAGACGTGATTACGAGCTCATCACATTCAAGTTATCGAAATGGGAGAGCGTTCATGTGCAATTTTTACCTAGAAAATTTTTACTTAGGAAACTGATGGAAAATGAAATTCACTCCTGTACAGTAGAGGGCGCAGCTCAAACAAAACTTTTTAGATGAATAGGATGCAGGAGAAGAAAATTCATCACTCTTCAGCAATAAAAACAAAACAAAAAAATGAAACACAAATGTCATGTTTATCTGAAGTAATTTTTGATTATTTGTTGAACTGGATTATCGAAAGGTCAGCAGCAAAGACATTAGTTAATACATAAAATATATTTGTATTATTTAACATATATAATTATTGCAGGTTTGCGTATTATTCTGTTTTCATTTATTTTGAGGAATACTGAATCTGTTTTTGTACAAGTGAGATGAGTACATGCCTGCTTGCGTTACTTATTTGAAAAGTAACTTAGATATTTTGTTGCAAATTTTAAAACAATGCATTACTCGTTACTTGAAAAAAGTTATCTGATTATGTCACTTGTGTTACTTGTAATGTGTTACCCCCAACACTGATGACAATTATCACGAAAATCATAATAACAGTCTATATGATAATATAGTCATTATTGTTGGAAATCCAATGAACAGATTAATCTATTAATATATTAATACATTAATATATTACATAATGTGGTACAGAATTAAATTGAGAATGCTTTTAAAGGTCCCGTTCTTCATGATCCCATGTTTCAAACTTTAGTTAGTGTGTAATGTTGTTGTTAGAGTATAAATAAAATCTGTAAAATTTTAAAGCTCAAAGTTCAATGCCAAGCGAGATATTTTATTTAACAGAAGTCGCCTACATCGAACGGCCAGTTTGGACTACATCCCTCTACTTCCTTCTTTAATGACGTCACTAAAACAGTTTTTTGACTAACCTCCGCCCACAGGAATACACAAGAGTTGCGTTTGTAGAGTGTGTTTGTCGCCATGTCGTCGAAACGCTGTTATTTTCATCCCGCAGTCCAATCACCGGGTCTGTTTCCGGCTCAAATTGATAGGGTAAAATTAAAGACATGTTTACAATAACACTGAGCGCGTGCATCTCCACGTTATGGTAAGAGGCGTGATCTTTCCGGGCAAGATGCGCTCAGAGCTGTCGAATCACAACACAGGAACCGCTGGCACAATCAGAACTCGTTACGTATTTCTGAAGGAGGGACTTCATAGAACAAGGAAGTCATCAGCCCGTTTTTATGACAGTGGAAACAGCGGTATACAGATAAGTAAATTATGTGAAAAATACTGTGTTTTTTTACACGCGAAACATGAACACATGTTATATTGCACACTATAAACACAATCAAAGCTTCAAAAAAAAAATGAAAAACGGGACCTTTAAATTACAGTTCAGATCCTGAGCAAACGAGTGTTTAGTTGGAATTTAAATTTGAACGCAATGAGGTAGAATTGAAATGAATTGAAATTTAAAAATAAATTTAATATAACTAATTGTTGTCTAGAAAGCGTAGCCTTGAAGTTTAAAAGTTTGTAGGTCTTACAGACTGATAGATAGATCTATAATAATAATTTTAGAATCCTGCCCTCTTGTTGATGTGCAAATTTGTACCATTATTGGTATAAAGTTAAACCAATGAATCTGTCATAACATCCATCCCTAATTTACAGGATAGGAATGATCTAATGACTACTTTTAAATCCTTAGTTTAAAGCTGACGATAGGGACATTCCCCCTGGAACAGAGGTTAAGTGCCCTGCTCTAGGGCAGAATGGTGATTAGGGAACTCAACGACCCTCCGCTTCGCTGACACCTCTAAGGATTTTGACCTACAACCTTTGAGTTTGGGCTCGGATATTTAACCACTTTACAATCGTGACCTTCTAAAAATTAAAATATCTTAATGCTAAAAAGTCAAAGTGTAATGAGGGTACCTTCTCTTGGGTTTAATATGGCAGAATTCAGTGCAAACAGAAACATCTTTTGACCCAAATACTGCTACAATTATTCACCTTCCTTTTTCATTCTGTTCATCAGGTAACACCAACAGCATGTTTGCTCTGGACTACATCAGCGGATCTCTGACAGTGAGCGGACAGCTGGACCGGGAAAACCCGCTGTACTCCTCTGGATTCACCATCACAGTGAGGGTGAGACATTTTTGGAATTAAAAATGTGTGTTTGAGCTTCACAAAAGGATTTGTTCAATTTCAGCTTCTAATAGGGTTGGAAATCAATAGTCTTGTTCATAATTTTTTCTTTTTCGTTAACAGTTTTTGAATATCTGCACTGTGCCTTTTTTTTTTTTATTGTTTTAATTGTTTAGAACATATATTTTGTTGCAATAAATGGGACTTAAATTAAAATAATAATAATACCAAGAATACAATTGTTTTTCTTTAATAAATAATTTGGACAAATTCTTTGAGTGCTTGCTCAGTAGTACCAAAAGAACCGTTCATTGATTTGTTGAGAAACTGGAATCATTAAGTGGAGTTGGAATCAGAATAGTTAAGTTCCTTAAGCTCTTAAAACCTTTTATTATAAGTCTTTCAACTCTGTGTGAGATTCAAATCCACTAATGCATTATTAAAATCTATTCTGTAATGTTTCAAGGTCAGTACTGATTTTAAATGAGGAATAAAATCAAATATAAGCAGATTTGTTCTGTTTCCAGAAATTCTCATGTATAGTAGTTCTGGTTAGTCTGTCATCCCCTGCACTGAACTCATTGGGATCTCTGCCAAATGCAGTATTGATTCTACTGTAAATGTTTGCAGAGTGTGACTGTAATTTATCGAGCCATTTACCCACATTGAGTATATCAGGGTCAGTGTGTGAAAAGGTCTCAGTGACACCGGGGCTTTAAAAACATTCTTAATTATAATTTTGTAGCTATTACAAACATGCAAAACACTTCAAATGAACTGAACTGGACTGGATTTTCTAGGTTTGCTGTGCATGTTAGTGTTTTATAAGAAACATGCAACTATCTCTATTTCTAGGTCACTAATCAAATACAAATAAGTATTTTTGTGACACTTATCAGGTCATGTCTTTTACAGACAGTCGGATGCTCTTTTGATCAGCTTTTTTGTTTTTAAAGAATGAACTCTTTTCTTTAATTACACAAATCTATTAGTCTTTTAAGCTGTCAATGTTGTAGCCAGTTGGAAAGAGTGACCATGTGACAGACACTTTGTGTGTGTGTGTGTTATGTCATTGTTATCTCAGTGTCCCGCTGGCAGTTCCAGGGCCAAACACTGGAGGTGAGAGAGAGAGAAAGTGTGTCCCTATAGACCTCAGGCAGGAAAGCTCTTTGTTCCAGTCTCTCCATCTCTGAGAGCTCAGTTTAGCAGAGGCTCCTGAAACACACACACACCTTTGCCTCCTCTTCAGGCATGAAGATGAGAGAGAGGCAGAGGGAGAAAAAGAACAAAAGAGAAGAAGAGCAGACAGACTTTATGCCTTTTAAAATAATTCTGATAAAGACCATATATATAAAGTTTGAGTTATCATGGATTCCTCAGGAAATATTAAGCAGCACAGTTGTAGAAGAAATGTTTCTTAAGCACCAAATCAGCGTAGTAGAATGATTTCTGAAGGATCATGTGATATATATATATATATTCCACTCATGTGCAAATAATGTTTAATAATGAATAATCCTCAGACACCCCCCAAAAAAGAGCTGTTATAGATTAGCACTTTATTCACATTGAGCTGGAAATGTCCAGAAAGTGCTGTGTGTGGGATTTTGTTTCCAAAAGATTGGTGGAGATTTGAGTCTGTAGATTTCTGTCATTATGTCTCTGGATTTGACACAGATGTCATGATAGGTATCATTATCGCCTCTGCTCTGATAAGACCCCATTGAACTGCTGCTGCTGTCTGTAGATTTGCACAAACCCTAAATTCGGCAATTCTTTATTTTAACTACCAAAGCACAACCTCAGTGACAAATGTATGACCAAAAATCATAATGAATTATGCAACAGGACCCAGTCTCACCAGCACTATAGTCCGTTCTGGCTCTTTGTGAAAGGATAAGTACAAAATAAGTATCAAACATTGCAGTACTGAGACCATCTGTATTTGTGTTTGTTTTGAATGCACTTTTTGGATGAAGTTGTTTTAGACAATCAAAACTTGTGTGATAATTCTATCTAAATCAGCAGGTTTCAGAGCAAGGACTAATCTGTTCTATGAGGATGATTTGCTTAAGTTTTGGTCACTGTTAGGTTTAAATGTTCAATGCCTCATAAATGCCTCTGTCACGGTGGCTGTAATAAAGCGCACAAAGAAGGAGTAGAGAAACAAACACAGTCTTTAATAATTACGCGGTGGTGTGAATGCAGCATGAATACATGGGGAACTTGATCAAGGTGAACAGAAACAGGTGTGTGGAAACTAATTAACAGCCAGGGAAACTAGGTAGGAACTGTCCACACGAACATGGGTATTTTCAATATTTTCATTCTATGTGGTTTGGCTGTTCGTCCACACGCAAACACGGTATCAGGTCACTGAAACCGAACCTTTTTGAAAACTCCTGCCAGGGTGAAGATTTTCAGAAACTCCGGTTAGAGCATTGTCGTGTAGATATCGGAGATTTTGCCAGAGACTTTAGTTGCGTCCCAAATGACGCACTATACACTATGCACTTATACACAATGTACTTGTGCACTATGCACTCATCCATGTAGTGCGTGAATTGTATAAGGTTATTTTGTGATTTAACAACGGAGTCCGATCCTCCCTTCCCCTCCACTATGTAATTAAAGCTGCGACAGTCGAGTGCACGAAGTGTCCAACATTCCACACTTCGTTTTTTCCGTTAATTTAGTGCATCATCCGGGTACATCCGGGCATTCAGTGTGAACGCACTACTCGCACTATTTATACTTAAAAACGTCATAGAATAGTGCATAAGTACGCAAATTGGGACGCACCTTTTGGCTTTTTACCGGAGATTTTGGTTTGTGACGTCAAATTGTGCGCCACTATCTCCTTTGTTTACATGAGGTGAGTTTTTTCAGGCTTCTGATTGGCCAACATGGCTTTACGGTTGGGGTTATATCGCCACCTGTTGGTTTGGCATGCTCTTGACAGCGCTTCATAGCGTGTTTTTGCGTTTTCATTTTTTTTCTCTACGTTTTTTTTTTTTTTTTAAACGAAGGAGGAAAATCTCAGTTTATAAAAATACCCGTGTACGTGTGGACTAGGCGTCAGCCAGGCAAAACAGAAACAGAAAAACCAAAACCAAAACCAAAAAAGACTATACACATTACAGCCTCTTCCTTTGCCTGTAATGTTATATATAATCCCATCCGGACAGTTTCATAAATGTGTTTTGGTTTCTTCTGCTCTATTTGCAGACATAAACTGCACAGCTGTAGTTCTCTAAATTGAAATCAATGATTGCCACGAAAAGTAAAACTCAAAACAAAGCAAGCGCAAGAAAAATCTCCCAAAATATTCATAAGTTATAGATTTTCATTATCTATTTCTCCCTCCTGAGCCTCTGCTCCTTTATATATATATAAAAAAATTCTCTTTACTATTTTATCTTACTCTCTCTCTCTTTCTCTCTCTCTCCCTCCCTCTTATTGGTGGCATTATTGATTTGGAGTGAAAAGTAATAAAACTAATTTCTCAACTTCACAAAGCTTGGATAGGCTGGAGTACATTGGGCTAGAGGTCAGTGCATTTATTATATGGAGGGATAGAGAAGAGATGTGCAGGGGGGTGTTAAACGACACAATACGCATTTAACCTGGACCTGCAGCCTCACCACGCCTCCATCCTCCGTTCACCCTGCATCCCTCCTTCACAAAACACCATTATTCCTTTTGATTTCTCTGTGAGTCCAACTTCATCGCTCAAAAAGAGGAGGAGAGAGGAAGGGAAGAAAGCAATTGTTTCCTGTCGATAAGACGTGTTCATCCTAAATCTTATTGCCTGTGTCTGTCTGGCCCCCGTGTGCCCCCACTTATGGCAGACCTGTGGGATTTCTCCCAGAATCCTCCCCTCTGATTTAATAAAGAGGCAGAGCTGAACAAATGGAGGAGATTGAAGACTAAACGTTAATGCTGCTTACTGCCAGATTCCCTCTATTATCACATCCGTTCCTTTCTCGTTTCGTATCTTTACTGTCTCTCTCTGTCACTCTTCTCTCTCCTTTCTTTCGCTTCTCCTTTGCTTTTCTAGAGCTACTTATAATGTTTCCTCACATTAGAGAGATGGATTATGGTGTTGTGTGTCTGCTGTGGTTTTGGGGAAAATTATTTTTTTAAAAGTTCGAGGTTTGATTATCGCCTTACTCAGTTGTAAATTAGTCAACAAATAACTAATTAATGGTAGAACGTTCCACAGGTTTCTGCAGAACATCTCGTCCTCTGCTACCTGCGTGTTCGTTTATGAAATATTTTGATAACAGAGTGGCATGTGAATGGGTAGATTATTTGATTCGATAATTAAGCTGGATGATTTTTGAAGCCAGAAGTCTGTGTAAAATGTTGTGACATGATTTAAACTAAGGGTGTGTTCACACTTCTTGTTCAGTTCTTTTGGTTCTTTTGGGACAAAAAAGAAAATATATTTAGTTCACTTAGTGTTGATGCTGTCATTTTTAAGACCGAATCTAAAGATACAAAACCAAAAAAATTGGCTTTTATGATATATATTGTGCAACGAAACTTACCGAACATCCAAAACAATGTTGTGTGCTAGGCTAAATGCGTTTGATGTATGTGCGTACATATGATGACATTTTTATCAGCTGAGAACTCGCAAAGAGCTTAAAAAATGTGTAAAGGAGTCAAAACAGCGCCAGGAATTCCTCCATTACACACACAAACAAAGATCTGTTGCAAGAAGACGCAGTTCCCACACGTCTACAGAACCGTAATGGGCAATGTAGCTCTTATGATGAGAAGAACCAGGCATGCTTGAGCATTATGTCCTTTTTAGGGTCGCATTTTGTGACATCACGTCCTGTTTTTGGTTCATTTAGATGTCTTTGGTCCATGTTGTGTTCATATTTCAGGCGAACTGCACCAAAGTTTGTTTGGAAGTAGACAGAAACCAGGGGTCTCGGTCCACTTGTTTGGTGCGCATCAGCAGGGCGCCCCCCTGGAAACCCCGGATTTCAACTGAGGGGGACCCTCTGTATATATATATATATATATATATATAGATATATATATAGATATAGTATATATATATATATATACAGTACAGTCCAAAAGTTTGGAACCACTAAGATTTTTAATGTTTTTAAAAGAAGTTTCGTCTGCTCACCAAGGCTACATTAATTTAATTCAAAATACAGTAAAAACAGTAATATTATGAAATATTATTACAATTTAAAATAGCTGTTTTCTATTTGAATATATTTCACAAAGTAATTTATTCCTGTGATGACAAAGCTGAATTTTCAGCATCATTACTCCAGTCTTCAGTGTCACATGATCCTTCAGAAAACATTCTAATATGCTGATTTGCTGCTCAAGAAACATTTAATGTGTACAATTGTACAAAATATTTGTGTACAATATTTTTTTTCAGGATTATTTGATGAATAGAAAGTTCAAAAGAACAGTGTTTATCTGAAATCTAATCTTTTGTAACATTATAAATGTCTTTACTGCCACTTTTGATTGATTTAATGCATCCTTGCTGAATAAAAGTATTCATTTCTTTAATTTCTTTAAAAAAAAAATAAAACTAAAAATTCTTACTGACCCCAAACTTTTGAACGGTAGTGTAAAATGCTACAGAAGCTTTGTATTTCAGATAAATGCTGTTCTTTTGAACTTTCTATTCATCAAGGAATCCTGAAAAAAAAGTACACAACTGTTTTCAACATTGAAAATAATCATAAATGTTTCTTGAGCAGCAAATCAGCATATTAGAATGATTTCTGAAGGATCATGTGACACTGAAGACTGGAGTAACGATGCTGAAAATTCAGCTTTGCATCACAGGAATAAATTACTTTGTCAAATATATTTAAATAGTACACAGTTATTTTAAATTGTAATAATATTTCACAATATTACTGTTTCTTACTGTATTTTTAATTAAATAAATGTAGCCTTGGTGAGCAGACGAAACTTCTTTTAAAAACATTAAAAATCTTAGTGGTTCCAAACTTTTGGACTGTACTGTATATATATATATATATATATATATATATATATATATATATATATATATATATAGCTCCAGAAAGCACTTGTGATAAAATGAACAAATCCTAAATGATCACGTTCGCCAACATGATTTGCGAAGGATCCAAAGACCATCTTGTTCTTCTGTGGAAATAAGAACATCCTCACATGATCAACGTCACAAAATCCCTGAAAATAGTTCTTACTAATTGTGCATTGAAATTGTTTAAAATCTTAAAATGTTCTCTTTATTTCTAGTTCTCCAGGTTTCCCTTGCAGTCTCCTTTTGACCCTGTTGTATGTATTGGGATTGCAGACATTAGATTAAAAATGTCTTTCTGTCTCTCTGTAGGCAACAGAGCTGAATGACGACCGCACACCCACATCTGCCACCGTCATGACCACCTTCACCATCCTGCTGATCGATAAAAATGACAATCCACCCAGATTTAACAGCTCAGAGTATCGGGTCCTTATCACCGAGCTGGCGCAGGTCGGCTTCGCTCTGCCTCTGTACATACAGGTCGAAGACAAAGATGAGGTGAGACATACACACATACAGTACAAACTTTTAAAAGAGAATATTTTCCCCTTACATGATTTCATGATACATATTAAATATTCAGATGCACAAGTATGCCTATAGCCTGTGAGTATATTGACTTTTGTTTCTTCCTGAAATTCCTTTGAGTAAAAGAAGCTGTTCGCAGAAATTTCTTTGTACGTGTTCTTTGAACATCACATTTTCTCCAACATAGAGTCTTCTGACGTCAAGAATTCTTGACCGGTCTCACTGCTCCCCTTCATGGCGGTAGCTTCGAAACAAGCTCGAATCAGTCAGATGTCAACCTTTCTCACCTGCTCACCCCCTATCAGTCATGCTTCAAACTAGTCACTCTTCTGAATCTGCACTCCTGGCTGTAAAGTGCTCAAGTCAGCAGCAACATGCTCGCATAACTCCATGCTAATTCTTTTCAAACTGTAAGCAGTTTTTGACACTGCCATCCACACATTTTGCTAGCAGAGATGGGCATTTCATAGTCAGCACTTATAGTTTTTTGTTGTATGTGAATTGCAGGTCCAGGTCAGTTGGAATGGCTGACTTCCTCACCTTGATCCCTCACCACTGGGTAATCATAGGGCTAGGAATTTTCACAGTGTTATTTGCTGGCGATAAACTTCAATAACTCAGAAGAAACAGAGCAATGAGGGTCAATTACATGATGCTCGGTTACATATATATATATATATATCCCCCCCCCCCCAAAAAAAAATACAATAAAATTTGGTTCATACATAGTCACTTTTTTATGAAGAGCATTGTTTAATTTTTTGTATTATAATAAATTTTGATATTAAAAATGACAGTGATATGACTGTCCCGGTATTAGAATGAAGAATTTTTTTTTTTTAATATAAATTATTAGAAGGAATTCTAAGACAGAATGAAAACTATATGAAGTAGTTTGGCATTATTTCATAATTATTTTATTACTATTATTTATAATAATAATACAGCCACAAACTGCTTATTTCTTATTATCATGCTCGCTAAACATGTCATTTTAAATTTAACATGTCAAGTTGTGGCACTCAAGCAGTTTTCTTCAAATGTGTTGGGTAGCAAAATTTGTGGCACGTATTTTTAGCAGTGTATTTTTTGAAGTGTTTGATTTGTGAACAAGTAAGTGTAAAAGCTAAGTCATGAGGGAGAAATATTTACCTAGGCTGTGTATCCAGTTGAGAGCTATATAAATGTTATGGCTTGTGAATATTAATGTCTGTAGGGAACATTAGTCAAGGTCCTGATGAAATGTGCAGGATGTTTCTTGCTTTCATGAGCATCATTTGCTGTGTTTGACACATTTTTGAAATAAGGTAATTCATTTTTATAGCTTTTATACTGAAAAACTTGGAATCTGTTTAGTAACTAACCATGGTAATTTCACTTAGGAAATAGATTTTCAAATCTCAAGTCAAGAATTGAGATAGGAAGTTTCTGTAATACTGCAACACAGGGAAACACACGTAATTTTTACTGGTATGTCAGGTTTTCATTGTCTGTTTTGGAGAGTTCTGACTCTAAATTCTGATTGGATTAAATACGTTCAGATCTGCTATTGAATGTTGACCTGCTTTAATCTGCTTTAACAAAAAAACAAACACACTTTGACATACTTCCATGGTCTCTCACATGCCATCTACCACACTAGGACCTGTTTAGGGTTTAATTTACTTTTGAGTAGGTTAGATACAACAGCAAATTATCGCTAACCAGCAGAATCAATCAGAGATAAGAGCAGCACGAGTCAACTCGACATTGATTCCTGCTTTAAATTACTGGAACAGAGTGTGACAGATGAAGAGAGAACGGCATATTAACATATTACTTACTGTGTACTGCATACTGTTTTTTTATTGTTTTATTTTTTTTAATATAAAGTAAGGCATAAAGCAAGGTGAAACATTGAAAAAAATATCCTATGTTCAACAGGGCTGTGTTTATTTAAAAAAAAAAACAGTAATATTTTAAAATAGTATTACAAATTAAATTTTTTTTTTCTATTTTAATATATTTTTAAAATATAATTTATTCTTGAGCAGTTTATTGTCCCTTTTGATCAATTTAATGCATCCTTGCTGAAGTAATCATTCATTGTATGTAATCATGAAAATCAGAATTCAGATATATTGATTTATACTGCTTATTCTGGCAGATGTCATCCAGGTATTCTATGCATGCAGGAAATTTGCATACTGTGCACAGTATACATATATTATACTCCAGAAATAATAAGAGCGGTATATTAGTATGCTCTTAGTATGCTCTCTGAACATAGCTGGGTAATTAAACAGAAAGGTGGAAGTCAAGTGTGTTATCACCATCAGTCAGTAACTCTAACATTTTACTGTCCTGTCAGTTTTGATTGGCAAATCAAAATTATATTAGTCTTACTTTACTTTTCAGTCTTTGAGGGCATAAAAACAGCTCTTTTTTTTTCCTTTTGAGCAGTGGCCATTTCCTCTCACTCAAGAAATACAGTAGCAGCTATATATTAGAGGCATTTTCAGCTCTCTCAGCACAAGACTTTCTAAACACACTGGTGAGTAGAGATGGCAGCTCTTCAACACAGTGAGGCTTGACTCTGATCCTAATGCAAGATGAACAACAGTCTTCCAGAGGGTCTGAGAGTTCAGTAACCACCTCAACCTCTATGTGCATGTGTTTAAAGAGGCTTCTTGGGCTCAAACCGGGTGTTTATTTGGGGATTGATGTTTAAGCTGTCCTTCTCTGTCCTTTACAGTTCTCTACTTTAGTAACTAAACGGATAGGATAGGATTCCAAGGTCTAAGCTTTTCAGTATAAAAGCTATAAAACTGAATTACCTTAATTCAGAAATGTGTCAAACACAGCAAATGATGCTCATGAATTGCAATTACTTGCATCCAACAAAAATATATGTATATATGTGGCTAGTGGTTTTCCAAAGTTACTAACCACTCAGCATTTTCACTGGCCACAATTTTGACATCGAAACCATGGGGAAAAACTGCCATATAGATATTTTTAAAGGTGCCTTAGATTATGTTTTTAAAAGATGTAATATAAGTCTAAGGTGTCCCCTGAATGTGTCTGTGAAGTTTCAGATCAAAATACCCCATAGATTATTTTTTATTAATTTTTTTAACTGCCTATTTTGGGGCATCATTATAAACGCGCCAATTTTATGCTGCGGCCCCTTTAAATCCCATGCTCCACGCCCACAGAGCTCGCACTTGCCTTGAACAGTGCCTTAACAAAGTTTACACAGCTAATATAACCCTCAAAATGGATCTTTACAAAGTGTTCGTCATGCATGTGGCATGCATGCGTCGGATTATGTGAGTATTGTATACTGTTATAGTGTTTACTTCTGATTTTGAATGAGTTTGATAGTGCTCCGTGGCTAACGGCTAATGCTACTCTGTTGGAGAGATTTATAAAGAATGAAGTTGTGTTTATGCATTATACAGACTGCAAGTGTTTAAAAATGAAAAGAGCTCTCTTGTCTCCGTGAATACAGTAAGAAACGATGGTAACTTTAACCACATTTAACAGTACATTAGCAACATGCTAACGAAACATTTAGAAAGACAGTTTACAAATATCACTAAAAATATCATGTTATCATGGATCATGTCAGTTATTATTGCTCCATCTGCCATTTTTCGCTGTTGTTCTTGCTTGCTTACCTAGTCTGATGATTTGGTTGTGCACATCCAGACGTTAATACTGGCTGCCCTTGTCTAATGCCTTTTATAATGTTGGAAACGTGGGCTGGCATATGCAAATATTGGGGGCGTACACCCCGACTGTTACGTAACAGTCTGTGTTATGTTGAGATTCGCCTGTTCTTCGGAGGTCTTTTAAACAAATGAGATTTATATAAGAAGGAGGAAACAATGGAGTTTGAGACTCACTGTATGTTATTTCCATGTACTGAACCCTTGTTATTTAACTATGCCAAGATAAATTCAATTTTTCATTCGAGGGCACCTTTAATATTATCTCATAATTTGGCAGCAGGTATATTATACTGCTGTCACTTTGACACATGGATCCATTATACTGTTACATATGCGTTAAAACAATTGACTAGACCGGCATGTTGACATTATTTTGTGTGTATTTGACTATTTAAGGACAATATATAAGCAGCGAAAAACAACATTTTGTACTGAGAGGTGGCTTTATGCTCGGTCACTTTGGGTGTGAGCACAAAATCTGCAGGAATGAGTAAAATTATGCACAATACACACAATCCGCTGGTACGCAGCTGGTATTGTGTGTCTGTTCTACGGAAAATTAGTATTTGGAAATGTTTCAGATATTTCAATATCGATATATATATATATATATATATATATATATATATATATATATATATATATATATATATATATTTACATATATATATACAAACCCGATTCCAAAAAGTTGGGACACTGTACAAATTGTGAATAAAAAAGGAATGCAATAATTTACAAATCTCATAAACTTATATTTTAGTCACAATAGAATATAGATAACATATCAAATGTTGAAAGTGAGACATTTTGAAATGTCATGCCAAATATTGGCTCATTTTGGATTTAATGAGAGCTACACGTTCCAAAAAAGTTGGGACAGGTAGCAATAAGAGGCCGGAAAAGTTAAATGTGCATATAAGGAACAGCTGGAGGACTAATTTGCAACTTATTAGGTCAATTGGCAACATGATTGGGTATAAAAAGAGCCTCTCAGAGTGGCAGTGTCTCTCAGAAGTCAAGATGGGCAGAGGATCACCAATTCCTCCAATGCTTACCGTGTTTCCAAACTTTCTCTGTATGGTTCATCTTCAAACTTTCCTGCTGATGTGTGTGACAGGCAGCTTTTATCTTCTCTGTAGTGGTTCAGGCAAATGGACAGGCAATTACGCTTATGGCCAGTGAGTGTTGACATCCCTGCATATTGGATGGCTCTTTAAATAGCCCCCATCAGCTACAATGGCTCTCTAAGCGCTCCAAACAAAAACAAGGGGTTATTTTAACTGCCGATGTAATTCCGTCATCGATCTCGAGCGTCGTCCTCCATGTCGCCTGTGTTCCGAGGCTTTTAAGAGCACAAACGTGGCGAGAGGTTTCTTCTTTTCTGGAGTGCTTGACAGTTAGTGGTTTTGATTATGGATAGAGATGTGTGCTGGATGGTTTGCCTTTACTATGTGTTGTCACCCCAGAAGAAGCTGTCAGGTGGATCTTTATAGTAAACGGTTTTGGGCAAAAAGAGCTGGGTTTTTGTGTGTGGTCAGGTTAGTCCAGGTTTAGATTTTGATTTTCTGTGATCACTGTGCACATTAACCAGTAACTATTTTGGTTTTTAGGCAGTTTCTAGTTAGTGCTGGGACAATACATCGATGCATTGCGAATCAAGAAATGATTCTGGATCGATTATGATATTTTCTGTATGTATCGTGATTCTCTCTTTAATTGATTCTGAGCTTAGTTTTCAAAAGCAGATGGCACTGCGTACTTTAGAAACAGCCGTACTCTGCTTCCTTCCAATTCCTTAGGGGCCGTTCACACAGAACGCGTTTTTCTATTCCAATGCGCTACTTTCCCATTGTTTTTCTATGTAAACACGCTTGACGGACATGCATGACCGTTACGCTCGCGTCTCGTGTCTTTTGCAGCGCCTCACACATGAGCGGCGTGTTTTTAAGACGCCGTGTCAAGTTAAAAGAATTTCAACTTTTACACGCAGCGCCGCTCATCAATGTCAGTTCCAAAACAGTGGACCAATCAGAAGAACTTGGAGGCGGGGCAAGCGTTGCGAGTTGGCATGACAACTTTTTTATATAATGGCAACATGGCGGAGGAGGTGCTCATTATTTTTTTATTTTCTTTTTTTCCATGTCACAACTTGTATCTGTAAATTCTGCAGTTTGCCTATTTCTATTATTTCCGTTATTGTCGTTATTGCATCACGTCTCAAAGGCGCGTCTCGAGACTCTCGCGTTCTATGCTGTGCTTTTTTTAAAACCACTCCTGAGCGCTGCGTCTCGCGTTTTTACACACACCACTTGAACTTTCTATAAAATAATCATTCATAAAGTTCGAAAAGGTTGAAGCAAATTAAAAGGGTGTTCTCAGCAGGTTGTTTACATGAATCTAACGTCATAAAAGCATTCTGATGTGCAAGTACTTTGTCAGACCCAGCCAAATGCACGAGCGCTCTTCTTTGTGAGCATTTGAGCATGTGGTTAAAAACTAGCCTAGAGCGCCATATGCTGTTAAAAACTAAGCTCAGAATCGATTTGCGATGCTTTTGGAAAATATCAGAACTGATTCACGAATCGTGATGCATCTATAGTATTGTCCCAGCCCTATTTTTAGGGTGTTCTAGCAAAATCCCCAAAAAAAAAGGCAAGTCATTTCACTCGGCGGTAGGGCTGGGCGATATATCGCATGAGATTGTCATGCGCATTTCGTCAGTAAAGCCGGTTCCCTGATTACCGCTAAATCGCCATCACCTGCTTTCAAATGGAGCGGCATTTAATAGACAGAGCCGTAGATCACTGACAATGATATTGCAATATTGCGTTCATTATCGAAGGCGATTCATCTTCGATAATGAACGTGATATTGCGTAGCTTGTCAGTGAACTATGGCTCTGTCTATTAAATGCCGCTCCATTTGAAAGCAGGTGATGGCGATTTAGCGGTAATCAGGGAACCGGCTTTACTGACGAAATGCGCGTGACAATCGCATGCGATATATCGCCCAGCCCTACTCGGCGGCCATCTTTGAAATGACTCTCGAGCGTGCAAGTGCAGCTCCTATCTCTTTGAATGGGGAAACATCAAATTCTCCAAAGCTGTTTGCCAAGCTTTCGATTAAATTTCATATTTGAAATCCTCAATGAAATCTGACAACTGTCTCATAAATTTGTTTCTAAACGCTTGAATGATGACAAAAAAGGCTTTTAGCAAGCTAATGCACATGCGCAGTCCTATCTTCCTGTTTCTATAGGAAGTGTGCGTCTGACTGTTTCTATAGGAACCGGAGCTTCTAACGGTCACTGCAGTAGCGCGATGACTTTACCAACCGGCGATTGGCTCTTATTTAGAAGGCGGGACTTACTCCGCCATATTGCGTGTTGCACTTTCTCCCATTCAAAACAATACGAGTGACGCGTCTTGTGTTATTCTATAGTCTTTGGTTCTAGGTTTTTGCTATAGTATAGCACAGTTTTAGGCAGTTGCTAAGGTGTTCTAGGTGGCTGCTAGGATAGCATAGCATAGAAAAAATTTATGAGAAATGAATCTCTGATGTTTTTTGAAAGTGCCACAGAGTCATATTGTTTACTTCTGTTGCAGGAATCAACCAATTAATCATTTGCTTGTAGTTGTCTATGCATATTAAGACAAGATAGGAGAACGCGTTTTAAAGGGAAAAAATTACACACATCACCTTAAAAGCTATAAAACCACTCCAATAGTCCATTACAGCATCTCGGGCAGCGTGCTTTCAAACGGATGATCGTTCAGAGATAATGAGGTGTTATGTCAGCAACTGCAGTCTGTGTCTCTTCATTAGCATTAAGGTTAATGCAGATCAGAATGAAAGTCAGGATTAATGATTGTGTCAATCTGCACGACAATCAGCCGGCAGCTAGCTAGTTAGTTTGTACAACAACAAACTTTTAACTCTTTTAAAAAATAGTGTTTGTTGGGTCACATTTGCATTTGTAGCTTTGTGTTTACAATCTTTTGCAGATCATAAAACAGGATTATTCAGAGAAGAATATCTGAACAAATGAATCTCTTGATTATGCGTGTATATAAGAGTATATGACGCAAACTCTTTTTGTCTCTCCTCATCTGTTTAGTGGCCGTTCATTCGGTCGGACTTCCCTCAGCAAGGCCTCCGGCTCTTTATTCACCTCCTCAATTACAGCATCCGGCCGTAGCAGCGGCGTGATGGAGGGATTTTCATAACTGAGAGATATAAAAGCAGCGAATATCTCAGATTAACCTAGAGTGCTGGTCTCTTTAGCGAGGGCTAGTCTGTGGTTATCGTCCTTTATTTCACGCGCTCAATCTCTCTCTATTATTTTCTTGTTCATTCTGTGTTTTCCATTGTAAGGAAACACCTCGGGTTAAATGTTTATTGAACTCTGAAACTATTTTCTCTGTCCGGATCAATTCACCACGTTGCAGTCACAAACAGTTTCACCTGCAAATGGAAGCTGGCGGCGGAATGTGTGTGTGTGTGTGTGTGTTAGCAGTGTTCTTCATTAAGCATTGTGCTTTTATTTGTATGTACAAATATTAGCACTAAGCAGTAGGGGAGACCGGGGAAGTTGAACAAGTATCTGGTTTTTGATTCACAAATACTCTTTTCTCTAGCAGTGTTTTTATTTTATTTTATTTTATTTTATTTTATTTTATTTTATTTTATTTTATTTTATTTTATTTTATTTTATTTTATTTTATTTTATTTTATTTTATTTTATTTTATTTTATTTTATTTTATTTTATTTTATTTTATTTTATTTTATTTTATTTTATTTTATTTTATTTTATTTTATTCCTGTAAACTAAATTCCAAAACTATCATGTTTGTGATTACTGTTGGTTAAAAAACAGTGTTATTTTAGCATTATTTATATACTGTTATAGTATTTATTAATATTTTGAATTTATTATATTTTCATTTACGTTTTGATTTTAAAAGTATTAGTAATTTAGTTATATGTTCTTTTTGTCATTTTTATCCATTCAGTTCTTGTATTGGTATTTTTCTATTATCTAATATTTGTATTGGTATTTTTTCAGCTTTATTCAATTAATGAAAATTATTTTTAATAGTTTTAGTTCATCTTAACACTGATAAACAAGTGAATACAATAAAGGCAAGAGTCAAGTATATATTTAATGTAGATTTTAACTTAATATATTTTTAGAAAACAATTGACCTTTTACAGTTTTTGCTGTTTGATTAATTGTTTTTTGTTTCAAAATTGTTTTAGTATTTAAATTTAGCTGAAAGCCTTTAGATGTTGTGACAACTTACCCCATACAATGTATCAAACTGTTTTTCCCTCGTCAATAGTTGTGAAAAAGTTATATACATACACAAAAATATTTTCATGATTTGTTAACACAACATTTTTTCTTTTGTCAAATCAACTTCAATAATTAATGTGGTTCTGATAACATAATATTTTGAGATTCTGTTGATCAATCGCCTTCATTGTATTAACTCATTTTTTTAATTTCAATGAACTCAAAATTTTAAGGTAACCAGGTAACTTACTTTTTTAAGTTAAACAATTTTTTTTACAGTGAAGAGTAAAATGTGTGATAACTAGTTCTGGTCTCCCATATTGCTCCCATATCTCTATTTTTCACTCTTTTTTTTTTAGCATTTATTATATCTTGAGATTTTAACTCTGATAAATGAACACAAGAAAGAACACTTTTTAATAACATTAACATAATATTATTTTTTTAATTTTTATGTAATGTATAATATTTAATACTGGAACAATGTTCAAGACTCAGGGAAGAAGGAGGCAGGAACCAGCAAACAATCACCCTATAGCTTTAATAATAATAGTAAACATAAACAAAAAAATTAAAGCTGCAGTCCACAATTTTTCCTCTTTGTCGGCATCTCTGTTTGAAACATGCGATTGCAGTCATATGCGGAACAGTTATCTGTATGTGCGTTGTGCCTCGGCACAGCTCATCAGCGCATCTTATGCTTGCTGTCAGTCACCGCACCGGTGTGGATACTGAACTTCAGAATCACAGATTCTACGTCTTGAAAGTATGACGAATATAAGAATTTTCACTGGAAAATATCATCTGAACAAGTAAGTAACATCTGCTACTTTTGTTCTGAACAACTGAGGAAAAAAGCATTAGGCCTACAATAAATTGCGCTGCCAATGATGATTAAATCTAACGATTGCTTAGCTCGGATCATGCCAAACCATGCAAATTATTATTACTGTTATATTGTTCTCAAATTGTTAATGTTAACAACATCAGCATTGCGTGACTGTGTGCATTTAGTGCATATTAGCGTTACCTGTAGATTTCAATTTCTGTATCCACTCCACAGTCCAAAGTCTTTTGCTTTTTGACTACGGGTGAATCTCCAGTTGTCACTGATGATTGTCATTTGGATCTTTCTGGATTACAATCCGCCATCAAAATGATAAGTTTAATTATTTCAGCTGCTGTGAGAAAAGGCTATAAATGATCCGCTACCGGCAGCATCCTCACGTGATAAAACCGACAATCCTGGACTCCTTCCTTTCTGTTTCTGGACGTGACGTAATGACGCACAGAGGAACTGCTGCATGCTCGAATTTCCCACAGAAATGCACCATGTCGCTCCTATTATAAAACATTATTACAAGCTTACTTTTGTGAATCGAGCTAAGATAATGAGATAATTTTGAACACTGGCTGGTTATGTACTTGCTCAAAAATTTATTTTGGATCATTTTTAACCAAAAATAGTTACGGACTGCAGCTTTAAAGTGGCAGCCCCTCACAGATGGCTGTCACATATAAACATAATAAAACACAACATAAATGTCCCAGACCTGGTCCTCTCTCGTCCTTCTCTTTCATCACTCCTCCTTTTATCCTCCCAGAGGGACTCGAGACCGGTGTGGTGCGCAGGTGACGCTTGTTAGCACTTGTGCCACCGACCTCGCTCTGCTTCCAAGGCTCTCAGCCCCGCCCTGCTTGCCACAAATACCATATCAATTATCAGAAGTATTTATTGAAACAGGTTGAACCAATTGGCAATGATGCCCTCTCATACTGGTAAGTCGCAAGCTGAATAGCTAAATTACTGTAATGACACACTCTTTAGGAAGCTTAATGGCCAAATAAAAATCACATTAAAACCGTTGCAATATTCATAATGTTGCTTAATTTTATATCACCAGAAAAATAACTGCGAATACATCCTAAACATTCACTATATCACCCAGCTCTAGCAAATATACTAGTAAACAGGGTTTGCAGGTCTAGTATGTTGGTTTGTCAGTGCCTGTGTGTGCGCGTGAGATCAGATAAGAGCAAAACCCTCAACCCATCTTCTCCTTTTTTGTGTGAGAGAGAGATTACAGCAAAAAAAAAGAAAGAGAGAAGGAGACTCGAAGAGATGGAGTGATTGTAGAGACAGATAAGTGTGGACTTAGTAGAGATAAGCAGCAAGTAAACACACACAATAATCAATCACAGATTCTTCTCACCATGCTCAACATTATTGCTTTTTGAGTGTGTATGTGTATGTGTTTATGTTTTTGGGGGAGGGAGTGGGTATGCTTTCCTCACTTTCCGTCTGAACTATATTCCAAATATTTCTTCTCGTCATAAGTTGTTTTGACAGCTCACGCAACTATGTGGTTTTCAGTCAGCAGATCTCGCCATCGCTGTAACCGCCAGCTGTCTCACTCACGCATTAGCATTGTGTTTAATCAGAGTGTGTGATGCAGTGTGTGTACAGTATGAAAATTGCACTTTCTAAGATAGTGATGAGTCACCATTGAATTTACTTCCTGCCATATGTCCTGTCTTCCCCTCACCGGCTTCGCGGAAGAGAGAATGACACTAATGAGGGACTTCCTGTCATCTCTCCATTTGCTCTGGATATCTCTGTACCTGTAACAGCAACAAGAGACAGAAATTATTATTGCAGAACATTTTATTACTTTATTATGTGAGGTTTGAAGTTTTATTTTGAGTCCATCCGATAAAATCCCTGTCAAAACACACACACACACACATTTGTTAGAGTGACGAGAGAGGAATTTTGCAGGTGTGATGTACAGTGGATGCTAAATTTGGCTTTTTTATGAGACTTAAAGTTCTCACTCATGATTCCTTTAAGCATCAACATCGTCTCAAATTGGGAGAAATGAAAGTAGACACAAATGAGTCACATGAAATCAACATTGACAATATTTGTTTTATATTGTTTAGATTATTTAAGGATTTATTATTAATGACTTAACATCATTATTTTTTTTTAAATTAATGTGCCCTCATAGACTTTAATCAAAATAATTTCCCCTCTCTCTTGCAGCGACATCTCTTATCTTCTATGATGATTAAGCGAGGGCGGGGCAACCTGTCACTCATCTGAGTTCGACCAATAGGAAACCACAACCATCCAACCATGGTCAAATCAAGTTCTGCCCTACATTTTTTCTTGTTTGAGAAGCCGTTTCTTTTGGATATAGTACTTCACAATAGGCAAAAAAATACTATCGCAACTTCCGTTTCATGCTGACTTTAAAATGAATGTAGATATACCGCAAGGGCTGGGCAACCTGTCAATCACATGAGATCAACCAATAGCAAACCACGACCATCCAATCAATCCCCCATGGTCAAAATCAAGTTCCACCCTACATTTGTTCTTGTTTGAGAAGCCGTTTCATTCGGATATACTTCACTATCGCAACTTCCGTTTCATGCTGACTTTAAAATGAATATAGATACTGCCGCAAGGGCGGGGCAACCTGTCACTCACATGAAATCAACCAATAGGAAACCACAACCATCCAACCATGGTCAAATCAAGTTCTACCCTACATTTTTTCTTGTTTGAGAAGCCATTTCTTTTGGATATAGTACTTCACAATAGGCAAAAGAAGTCGCAACTTCCGTTTCATGCTGACTTTAAAATTAATGTAGATAGCAGCTCAAAACATTTGGATGAGAAATATTTGAATCATGATTAATTTTGATTGCAGGCTTTGACATCTGGGCACAGTCTGAGATGATGTTGAGATCTCTTGTTAAATTTGACACTAACAAGGTTTTTTTTTTCTTAGGAGAAACACCGGAGGAGGAGAAATGGTTGCTGCTCAGCTCTGTACAATGAAATACAAAATAATAAACAAATAATAATGGTGCAAAATGACTGTGTCTGTCTCTACAGGGGGTGAACAGCATGTTTCAGGTGGTCCTGACAGGAAACAACTCTGAGCACTTCAGCATCTCTCCCACATCAGTGCAGGGCAGAGCTGACCTCCGCATGCGTGTGGCCATCCCGCTGGACTATGAAACCATCAGGAGCTACAGCTTTTCTGTGAGTGTAGAAAACACATATTCATTCATACAAATTTAATACTCAAATCTCACTTATTTAATCACTGGGTGATCTCATGAGTATTTATAGGTGCCATTCAAAAGTTTGGGATTGAATACAGTAAAAACAGTAATATTGTGAAATATTATGACAATTTGAAAGAACTGTTTGCTTGTCTATTTTAATACATTTTAAAAAGTTAATAATTCACGTGATGGAAAACCTAAAAAAACTTTCCAAATCATTCCAATTTGCTGATTTGGTGCGCAAGAATGGTCACAAATACTTACAATACCAGTATATACAAGCAAATATGTATAATATGCATTAGGCAAAATGTGTCCTAATACCGAAATGAATATGAGATGCAGATAGCATTACACATTACATGAACAACAGTAAAGTTCTGTCTTTTCTCAAGTTCGTTGGATCTGTGCCCTTTTTATTTAAACATTTAGAATGCGCTGAGACTAGATGATCATACTTGGGTAGTGTTTTTAGTGAAATAAACAGCGATTTAGAATGGAGAATACAAAATACAAATCGATTATTGGCAGTGCTGTCATGCTGCTGGAGTTCAGCTGTGTTTTTTTCAGTTGATTTAGTTTAAATGACTGGAGCTGTTCCCTACAGCGATGGCCTTACTAGCTGAACTGACAAATGACTGCAATCTGCACCAGCACAAAACACACAGAAAATGTTGTAGACCCATACAGGAGATTCCTTCAAACAGGCACTCCCTCAACCAGTTTGTAGCCTTGTTTCTCGCAAACATCTGTTCTAAGTCATCTAAAAGTCATGACTTTAGTGAGCTAATAATACATTTGGAAACTGAAAAAAAAAAAAAAAGGATTTTTTTTTATCTCACAATTCTAACTTTTTTCTCAGAATTGCATGATATACTTGCAATTGAAATAAAGTCAGAATTGCGTGATATAAAGTTGCAATTACGTGTTATAAATATACATATAAATATATTTTTTCTCAGAATCTCCAAAGCCTAGGGAAACCTGCTGTTTAGTGCCTATGTAGGCAGGTGTCTACTAAGGGAGCACTCTAACTGAAATGTAACCTCATGACTGATTTGAAATGCTTGACATTGGCAACAATAATATTGTCTGTACAGTTCATAAAACACACAAATAATATGTAAAATAGTTCATTTTAATTAAACTGAATATTTTTTATTGATACTTTTCAGTACTGAATGAAATATGCTTTTTTCCATCTTGGATGATGATTAAAAATGCTTCCTCCTATAGGTTATTTTATGTGATGTTTTGATGCTGATGGTGGCTGTGGTTACATTTCTGCTCTTTTCTCCAGCTGTATGCCAACGAGTCTCTGTCGGAGCATGTGGGATTTGCTCGGGTCTTCATCGACCTCATCAACGAGAATGACAACAGGCCGATCTTCAGCCAGGCACTTTATAACATCAGTTTACTTGAGAGCACCGCCCCTGGAACATCTCTACTGCAAATAAAGGTGAACACACACACCAATAGTTTTCTCCAGGCATGTTAGAACTGCATGATGTTGCTTGTGGAATATGTGGACAGAATTAAGGAATACAGTCATAAAAATGGACTTTACAGTATAACAGAAAATGTTGGATGAAATCAAAAGTAGGCTGTACAGACTAGTGGACTAGATATGGACTAGTGCCTGTGAATATTAAAGCACAAAAAAAGACTGCTATTTAAATATGATTTTCTGCGTATCTTTGTGTGAATGAGTGCCGTGGTTTTATCTACTTCGCATACTCAAGCATGCATTCGGCGTCTGCCATCTCACTATTTGAGGACATGAAAACATGAACTTCATCTCCAGAGCTGCTCTGAGAGTCACTTCACAAGCATTTCACCATTTCATTTGAAGGAAAAAAACACTATTGTCATATCATATATACACACAGAAACTCAAAGTTCTTTGCAACTATATACTATTGTACAGATAGAATGTACTTCTTAAAATAATAATAATAATAATAATAATAATATAGTTTTTAAGGAGTATCACCCATGTTTTAATTTAAAAAGGAAATTATTAAATTAAAGTTTTATGAATTCAGTTGATTAGACATTCTGAAAACCTTGAAACTATTGAAATAGAATCCAGAAAAATTCAAATGAAAACACAGAATTTGGGTGGGAAAAAAAAAAAGAATTTGGGGAAAAAATAAAGCTCATTTTATAGCCTAGACCCTAAAAATGTAATACATTGTTTTTAAAATATGTCAAGGTTTGAATTTGCTTTTTGAAATTCTTTTTGACTACTAAAATTTGATTTAACCATTGAAACAAAATCCAGAAAAAAAAGAAAGAAAAAATTGGAGGAAAAATAAAATGGAATTTGTAAAAAAATAAATAAAATAAAACAATATTTTTTATATTGCCCTGGTAAAGTTTCCCTCTGTGTCTGTCATGGCAACACCATGATTATACATTAGGATGTTAGGATTCTCATCTACAACTCTTTGACATCCATAAGATTTCTCTCCCTTTCACAGTGTCACGTCATTTATTTGATTTCAGCACACACACTGTTTCCAGAGCGCTGAAGGTCATCCCACACTATAGGAGTATAAATCACTGTGAACAACCACATGCAGCTCATAAATTCAGCCTATTATCACTCTCCCTCTGTCACTCTCACTCATGGATGCTATGGAGATCAATACTGATCGATACGCAGTCCAGGCTCTGGATTCAGGTGCTGGACTGGTGTCTGTGCAAGCTAGTCCTAATAATAATAACTAATTCTAGTTCACGGGCCGTATACGTAAGCCTTAGAAGTAGTCAAGAGGACTCATTCATAAGTCACTAAGACCAAATCACAAACAAGACACTGTACACCATGAGGCAATAGCGATAGAGCCTTACGCCCGTTTCACACTGCAAGCTTGAGCAGCGCGTGAGCAGTGTGTGAGCGTAACTACATCATCACTGCGGCTGCAGAGACGTGTGAGTATTCACACAGGAAGTGTTTGTACAGCGTCACAGCAGTGGCTCAAAGCTACATATAAAGTGAGCATTTCTTTACAAAGACAGCTATAAATTTGTTTTTATAAGTTGGTCATTTATAAACTTGATAGTCTTGAAAGTTTGTTAAAGGTGATAGAGAGGATTTTTTCGTCGACTGAGAATCCAAAGACTGTTACTGAGTTTTTGAAATGAGCGCATGCGTAAGAACAACCCCCCTCCTTCACAGCTCACTTCAAAGGAACACCTCCCAAAACTCGTGCACGAGTATTGGAACACGAGTGTTTACCACCGGCATTCGCTGTGTAGTGTTTTTTGGATTCATTATGTCGGACTCACCGCAGGTAACTCATAATCTGCAGTTGTTACTCCTGTCTCCTGACAAAAACACTGCATGCGGTGCCTGTGGAGTGTGGAAAGTTACTGGAGCACGCAGCCGCGCTCGTTTCTCACAAGGAACGTCACAGCAGTGATTGACAAGCCAGAGGGCCAATCGTTTACGCGATCATCGCTGATGTTTTTAAGGCCCTACTTCGTGCACAGATGATGCATATTAATATTATTCCTTTCAGTGCACCTAATAAATAGTCTTTTATCAGTTAGTAAAGACAGTTTCAAGTAATATTGCAAAAATGTATAAAACAAAACATCCTCTTCAGCACCTTTAACATGAGAAGGTGTACAACATTCGCAAATAAACGTAAATAAATAGGAAACGTTCCTACAAAGTTCCTGCTGCCAGTGTGAATGCATCCGTTGGATGCACGCCGAAAAAAATACGCGCTGCTCACGCGCCGCTGACACTTGCAGTGTGAAACCGGCGTTAGGTGCTGAACTTTTTCTTCATAAATGCAATACATATATTGATTTATAGATTTGAATCTACAATAAAACGCCAAAAAAAAAATCTTTAATAAATAAATAAATAAATAGTGTCCGATTATCTGTGGCAGTTGTTTTCACGAGTTCACACTTACAAATGATGGAATAGAGTAAAAAAATATAATAAGCGTATTTGGCGTGCTGTCCAAAGGGATCGAGGGCTCCAAGCTTGGAATTTAGCCCAAACTAAGAGTTCTCCCCCGTATCCCCAGCCATGAGTGAGGAATGGGGTGGGATGGGAGGGATGCAGAAAACTGTCGAGGTAACTATAGGTGAGTCGGCTCTCGTCTGTGTATACCTCCACTCGAGCTGATTAGAAAGACCATTTGAACATGCTCCTCCCAAACTTTGTTTATAAAACATCACTGTCGCTTGAATTCTGCAATCTCTCGAGATGCAGACATGTAAGGTGCTGACAATTAGCTGAACATATACTATTTTAATTAGTGACACTTAGCCTACATTTTAAAACCTTTATTTGAATATGGCAAGGTTTTTATTAAAAAAAAATCTTTATTTAAATATGCAACATCTGTATTTTAAAAACTTTATTTGAATATGGCAACATGATACCTCATTCTACAATATTTCTATGATTGCTGACTGAGACTCCTCACCTATCAGCCAATCACTTTGGTCATAGCAAAGCCACTGGAAGGCAAGCCTGCAATCTTTAGCTAAAAAAGCATAACGGCTAATGCTTACACTCCGGCTCTGGCGATACGCAGGGAAGGAGTTTTAAAAGGCGGGCACTGATGTCACTGTCGCACGTGATTAAGTTAGCCGTTACGCTTTCTCTAATGGCAAGAGATACAGACCCTCTCATCTCCCTATAATATACAATCTCTGGGTCATAGTTAGTAAGCGTGTTGACATCATCCATAACAACAAGGTCAACCCCGCCCATACTTTTAGCTTAAGACTTCTCGCTATTCCTTAGTAAAAGTTAGCAGCTTTGTGAATAGGTTTTAAGAGAAAACTCTTAGCTAAGAACTTTTACTGCTATTTAGGAGAACTCTTAGTGGTAAGATAAAATGTTTTGTGAATACGGCCCCAGAGCATCTGCATTGTGAGGATGGTGCTATTGTGGCATTCGTGGCCAAATGGTTAAAGAGTCAGACTGGGAACCCGAAGGTTGTGGGTTTGAGTCTCAATACCGGCAGGAAATAACTGAGGTGCCCTTGAGCAAGGCACCTAATCCCTAATTGCTCCCAGGGCGCCACAGCCCACTGCTCCGGTTGTGTGTGTCCACAGTTTACAGTGTGTGTTCACTACTCACTACTCCTAATGTGTGTGCACTAATTGGATGGGTTAAATGCAAAGGACAGATTCTGAGTATTACCACACTTAGCCTTCACATGTCACTTTCACTTTTTCACTTTCACTATTTGTTGTGAAAAGCCGCTTAGAACTTTTAAACAAAACTTTTCTGTTTAATATTAAAGGGGTCATATCATGACGAGTCAAGTTTTCCTTGATCTTTTGAGATCAAAGAGCATTATGTACTATATGTGCATTATGTACAGAACTTCCTCTGCAGTCCAAAAGGAGCATTTATTGGAAACAAACAATAACATATTCATTGGCATACTACCTCAGTGCCAACATTAGAAAAGACTGGTTGATGTTTCTAAATCTGTGATCATTTTGGTTGGACTTTAAATGCTTTAAATGTTCCATCTCTATGAGTGGACTTCAATAGGAAAAAGAGTATGACCTCTTTAAAAGGGCCAAAGTGAAAAACATGATTTTTTTTCCTATTTTATACCTCTGAGGTTAGCCAATCAAACGCAAGACAGACACAATTTGCATACAAACAGCTGAAGGTGAAAATGTAAATTGCGACGTTTGAGATACTTCGACTAACATTATAAGTGGGTTCAGAAAAAAAAAAAAAAAGATAATTTGGATGTCTCTTTTACACATCTTTTTTATGTTTATGGGTGTCCAATTCACATTAAATTATTTTTTTTTTGTTGTATTTTTTGTTGTTGTTGTTGTTACTGTAATTTGGGGAGGGATTAAATTAAATTTTTATGAAATTAATAGCACAATGCAAAAGAAACAAAGAAACAAACAAAAAACATGATGGTCCTAAAATAAGTTTTGAAGTGATTTTTTTTGGTGAGCACTGAAGTTCAGAAGTTTGGAGTCAGTAAGATTTTTTTTTAAATGTTTTATAAAGAGGTCACCAAGGTGCTCAGCTAGGCTGCATTTATTTGATCAAAAATATGGTAAAAACAGTAATATGTGAAATATTATTACATTTTAAAAGAACCATTTTATATTTTAATATATTTAAAAATGTTTTAAATTTATTCCTGTGATCGCAAAGCTGAATTTTAGGACTAGCTGAAATTTTCAGCAATCACTTCAGAAATGTAATTCATTAATACAGTTTATTCACTATAGTTAAAAAAAAAATGGTAATAAAATATGACAAGATCTCAGAATTAAACTGTCAGAAAAAAATAATCTTAATTATGTCAGATAACACTTAAGCAAAACATGGTCAGGTCAAAGTGTTTGAATAATTTTTGGTTGCAAATTTTTATCAGTTTTACTGGTAGTCCACTGTATGAAGAATTTTTGGGTGTAATATGTAACAGTTTACTTTATTTTGCTATCCTCACATATCCTTTACTAGCACCCGCTAGTAAAAATATATCAAAAATGTCTGAATAATTTTTGGTTTGACTGTATATATTTTCTCTCTCCTCTTCCTTTCCTTGTCTGATTAGACATGTGTGTGTGGCAGTGAGTCTTTTATGTCGATAAATGCTGTCTGCTCTTTGTCACTGGCTCACTCATGACATGTAACAGCCTGTAAAGACAATAGAGTGGTAACTTTATCCACAATGCTCCGAGGAGAAGCTGAAACACAGTTATGTGGCAGCAGCCTTATGATAACTCACTGTTCTATTTTTCTCTTTTTTTCTCTTTTTTTTTTTTTTTTTTGTAGTATCTCAATTCTCTCTTTTCCTCACCAAACTTCAAACAGCTGCTATAAAGAGCTTTAAACAGTTGGTTGATTCTTGTGTTCTCAGATTCTTCATTTTCTTCACCTAAATATTTAACACTTTTCCTTTGCAGCTTGCATTCACTGTTATTTCCTCCAGGAATTGCAGATGTAGTTGTGTCTGTACCTCTTATTTTGTCTCTGAGGCTCTGTGTGTGTTAAACAGATGTCTGTGCTGCTGCTAATGTGCTGCTGGTAACTCACTTGAGAAGTTTAGAAAAAGAAAACACACACACACACACACACACACACACACACACACACACACACACACACACACACACACACACACACACACACACACACACACACACATCCATATGTTCCAACATATACATTTACATATCTGTCAGCTCTGGCTCATTATGATGGATGCTCTTTTTTCTCAAATTGTTTAAACTATAACTTTTAGCACACCAGGTTGATCATAAACATGAATTTGTCCAGCCATGACTTCCTGTTCCACAGGAGTATAAACATGAGAAAACACAAAACTCGAATTCCCTTAATCATTCATCACAATGAGTAAAACCAAAGAATATAGTTCTGATGTGCAGCAAAAGATTGTTAAGCTTAACAAAATAGATAGTGGCTGTAAGAAAATGGCTAAAGCATTGAAAATCCCATTTCCACTATCAGGGCAATAATTAAGAAGTTCCAATCAACTAAAGATGTTACGAATCTGCCTGGAAGAGGACGTGTGTCTAAATTGTCCTAATGCACATTGAGGAGGAAAGTTTGAGTGGCCAAGGACTCTCTAAAGATCACAGCTAGAGAATTGCAGAATTGAGATTAGTTGAGTCTTGAGTCTCAGAAAGCCTAAAACAAATTATCTAACAGCACCTACATCCCCACAAGTTGTTTGGGAGGGTTTCAAGAAAAATCCTCCTCGCTCATTCAAAAACAATCTCCAGCATATTCAGATGTCAGACATGACTGGAACTTCAAACGGGACCGGCTTCTATGGTCAGATGAAACTTAAAAAAGATCTTTTTGGCAGCAAACCCACCAGATGGGTTTGGTGCACACATGGATAAATAGTACTCCATGTCCACGGTTAAATATACTGCTGGATCTTTAATGTTGTGGGCCTATGTTTCTGCTGGATGTCCTGGACATCTTGTTCAGATATATGGTATCATGGATTCTATCAAATACCAACAGATAAAAAATCAAAACCTGACTGCTTCTGCTAGAAATCCTATAATGAGCCATGGTTTGATCTTCCATCAGGACAATGATCCGAAACAAACATTAAAACCAACACACAAATGTGTCACTGAACACAAAATGAAGCTTCTGCCATGACCATCCCAGTCCCCTGACCTGAACCCTAAAGAAAATGAGTGGAGTGAACTGAAGAGAAGAAGCACCAACATGGAGCTGGGAATCTGAAGGATCTGTATAGATTCTGCATGAAGGAATGGTCTCTGAACTCTTGTCAGGTGTTCTCCAAACTCATCAGGCATTATAGGTGAAGACTCAGAGCTGTTATCTTGGCAAAAGGAGGTTGCAAAAAGTATTGAATAAAAGGGTGGCAATAATTGTGGCCAACGTGTTTTGGAGAAAAACATTTATTTCATAATGTGATTTCCCCCCCACTTTCAATTCCTTTCCTTCAATGAAAGGTTAGATTTTTGCTAATTTTATCAATTAAAGATCAAAAGGATAAACAATGCAGATTTATTTTTACAGTCATCTTTGATCATATTTATCAAATGTACCAACAATTTTGTCCACGTCTGTGTGTGTATGTATGTATGTATATAAATAATATACACTATTTTGCTAAAAGTATTGGAACACCCCTCCAAATCATTGAATTCAGGTGTTCCAATCACTTCCACGGCCACAGGTGTATAAAATCAAGCACCTAGGCATGCAGACTGCTTCTACAAACATTTGTGAAAGACTGGGGAGCTCAGTGAATTCATGCGTGGAACCATGATAGGTTGCCACCTGTGCAATAAGTCCATTCATGAAATTTCCTCACTACTGAATATTCCACGGTCAACTGTTAGTGGTATCATAACAAAGTGGAAGCAATTGGGAACAACAGCAACTCTGCCACAAAGTGGCAGACCACGTAAAATCACAGAGCAGGGTCAGTGCATGCTGAGGTACACAGTGCACAGAAGTCACCAACTTTCTGCAGAGTCAATAGCTACAGACCTCCAAACTTTGTGTGGCCTTCAGATTAGCTTAAGAACAGTGTGTAGAGCTTCATGGAATGGGTTTCCATGGCCGAGCAGCTGCATCCAAGCCTTACATCACAAGTGCGATGCATAGCGTCAGATGCAGTGGTGTAAAGCACACCGCCACTGGACTCTAGAGCAGTGGAGACGTGTTCTCTGGAGTGACGAATCATGCTTCTCTGTCTGGCAATCCGATGGATAAGTCTGGGTTTGGCGGTTGCCAGGAGTCAATTCCTGACTGCATTGTGCCAAGTGTAAAGTTTGGTGGAGGGGGGATTATGGTGTGGGGTTGTTTTTCAGGTGTTGGGCTTGGCCCCTTAGTTCCAGTGAAAGGAACTTTTAATACTTCAGCATACCAAGACATTTTGGACAATTTTCATTATGTATAGTGTATATTCACTATATATCTTTAAAAAATATAGTGTATATATCTTTTTTATTTCAAAAGTTCTATTTAGTATTTCTAAGTAAAACACTTTCAGACACATTAAGCCAAGTGCTGGAGCAGATCACTCTGTCAGAGCTGATTGTTCTTTAAATGCTGTTTTTAGTCTGTCTTTCAACTTAATCTGTGCCCGGGAACCCAGCCCAAAGAGCTTAGAGTCTGAGTAGTGGATTGTGGGCTATGAGTGTGTTTGTAAGACTGCTGGAGACACTTTCTCCCTTAAAAGAAAAGCTCACAAACCCAAAGGCCACATCACTCCATAAATCACTCATCTCTATGCCACTAATGCCACCAAACAGAATTAAATTGAAAATTGAATGGCCCAGATGCTATAACATTGGATTAAAATAAATGGGACCAGACTACCTGTTCTTTTGATCCAAGTAGTCAAGGTTTGGCTGGTTAGTATGGCCTAGTTAGCACATACTTGTAGATACCATCACTACACCATTGTGTATAATAATTATATTTGCATTTTTTCATACTTCTAGTAGCATAGGAATAACACTATTTTACCGGGACATATCCTTAACCTGTTTAGCATTTTTTTCCCCCAGAGGTCTGTGAAAATGATCACGTGTTCTTGTGCCAAAAACATTATTTATTTTTTTCATGATCACTGTCCAACCTTTCACCGACCTTTAGAATCAACTGTACCTTTAACACATCATATGTAAATGACCACTGTTGCGCTAAAGTTTTCACATCTGAAATGAGTTACAACACAGAGTGCAGGTTTGCTGTCGGGTTCACCCTTTCCTAATGCTGGGATTCTTCGGAAGGATATGCAGAGCCTTAAGTACTATGCAGAACAAAGAGCAAGAAAGGACTTTTTTCTTACATTTTTCAATGACATGGCCACTTTAACACTATTCCAGACTATATCACCCCATAAATATAGCCTCATTAACCCTTAACGATCACATATTACCTGTTCATATTATCTGAATTGTGAATCTATGCTGTCTGTCTTTTTAACATCGTCATAAAAGCTCTATTGTTTCATTAAGTGAGTTTAGTGCTGCGATCCTGCAGCACGGACCCCGTAAAATCAGCAGCAGACTCACGGCTCAATGGCATCGCCATTATTGCACGAGCTGTTAAAGCAGGTGAGATCCAACACATTCACTGTGACGCGAGTAATGTCAATTAGTGAGTAAGCAGGTGTTTACCTGGTGGTGTTTCCCTAGCTGTATCTCTAGAAGCCCCATCATTTTTTGAGAATGTAGTTCTACCCGTGTGGTTTTCAAATTGGTCACTTGATTGGGTACATGATGCTGCTTTATGCATCTGCCTGTGTAGGCAGCACGGAAGCTCACTAGTTTATTTAACAGAACGTCACTTTGCAGAACTACAGTATCTACAGTGTAGTTTCAGCAGAAACATTGTATGTAGCACTACAGAATCACGGCTTCCACATCGCAGCTGTGAGTGTGTTTGTGTACTGTAAACTACTGAGTCTGACGGTATGAGACTGTGCCGTCTGCAGGCCGTGAGACGATCTGATCTTGGTGGAGTCATAGCTAAACATGGCTTGTTTCTTTGAGGGATCCAGTGCAGCAGGGGTGTCTATATCCTGTCATGTGATCTAGAGCTACACTATATTGCCAAAAGTTATTGAATTCAGGTGTTCCAATCACTTCCATGGCCACAGGTGTATAAAATCAAGCACCTAGGCATGCAGACTGCTTCTACAAACAGTTGTGAAAGAATGGGTCACTCTCAGGAGCTCAGTGAATTCAAGCGTGGTACAATGATAGGTTGCCATTCATGAAATTTCCTCACTACTAAATATTCCACGGTCAACTGTGCTTCCAAACTGGAAGCAATTGGGAAAAACAGCAACTCAGCCACGAAGTGGTAGGCCATATAAAATCACAGAGCGGGGTCAGCGTATTCTGAGGCACACAGTGCACAGAAGTCACCAACTTTCTGTCAATAGCAACAGACCTCCAAACTTCATGTGGCCCTCAAATTAGGATGGGCTTGGCCCCTTAGTTCCAGTGAAAGGAACTCTTAATGCTTCAGCATACCAAGACATTTTGGACAATTTCATGCTCTCAACTTTGTGGGAACAGTTTGGGGATGGCCCCTTCCTGTTCCAACATGACTGTGCACCAGTGAGCAAAGCAAGGTCCATAAAGATATGGATGAGCAAGTTTGGTGTGGAGGAACTTGACTGGCCTGCACCTCAACTATAGAGGGTGCTCACAATTGCTGTTTCTGTGTTCAGTGTAGATTCATGTATGTAATAGTGTAGATTCATGTATGTTTTATTTAGTTTAGTATACATCAAGTATATAATTTGTTATCACTGAGTCATAAATCTTACACTGAGGGAAATATTTTTACACAATGTGTATCACTCACCAGATGCCATACATGAAGTGTTACTTTAGTGTAGTTTTTGTGGCCATTGTTGTTTAAATATATTTTTTCAACTTTATTTATATTGTGCTTTATACTGTACAGATTGTTTAAAAGGAAAATAACAATCAGTTAGGCAAACATCAAATATGAGACAAATTCTGCTGTAACACAGTTCTACAGAAGACAATGGTTTCAGGTTTTCAGCTCAGTGTTGATTCAGTTCAGTTCAAAAACTGTGTAAAGTTAATTAGTTATGAAATGAGTTCAATTCAGCTATAAGCAGCTCTACAGGAGACAACAGTGTCATTATTCACTCAGTCAGTTTAATGTTGATTCAGTTCAGTATCGGTTGCAAAATCAGTAATGAAAAATGTAATACAGCTACAAAGCAGCTCTGCATTCTAGCTGTTCTCATTGTTCTCATCTAGCCCAATTCAGCTCAAATTTGTCAAAAGTGTCAGTGCAGTCAAATTGTCAATGCAGTATTACTGATTATTAAGTATCTTTTGAAACCTAACTAAGCAAGCTAAATGCAACAGTGACAAGGAACCTAAACTCCATCTGGTAACAGAAATGGAGAAAAAGCCTTGGGAGAAACTAGGCTCAGTCAGGGGCCAGTTCTCCTCTGGCTCAATGAAAGAACATGGTATGATTTATTCCACAAGTCAGATTATGGATTAATATCATTTAAATTTTTTCTTTTATAGTAATTTTCTGTTATATAATCTTACCCGTTTTGTCTTATTCCATGGGATGATTTTTTTTTCTATCACTTTTTTGAGCATAACTCTCTCTAATAAATTTGTTATTTTCAAACAGGCATTTTTTGCAGTGTAACACACAAAGTTGTGCATCACAAAACCCCATATACACATAGCCTATTGTGTGTTTGATAAAGCATTCGTACATACACAGAGACATTGTTTAATATTTATCAGTGATGGCAGTGGTTATCATTATAAATATTTATAGTGATTTAGTTTGTATGTGTCTCATGAGATGAGGGCAGCTCATATCTGCTAAATTGCTTCTTTGTTTTCAGTCTGTCTTTTGGCTGTGGTTTGTTTGCATCTCTCCATGTCCTATTTATTATTTTCACTTGCATTGATACACACTCTTTTCCTTCAGCCATTATAACACTAATGGGTTTCTGTCCCTTTGAGTGTGTTTGTGTTTGTTGGTTTATGGTTTGAATCTGTGTGTGAGTGGAGTGTGTTATTGTGGATTATGTTTGTGTTTTCTCCTTGAGCTGTGGGGTTTTGTTAGTGTGTGTGTGTGTGGTCCTGGTAAACCCTGGCTACACAAAGATAGTATTACCAGTCATTTTGGGGGACATTTTTTGGTCCCCATGAGGAAAGCAGCTTATAAATCATACTGATATGATGTTTTATGAAAACGTAAAAATGCAGAAGGTTTTCTGTGATGGGTACTAGGGGTAGGGGATAGAGTTTGTACAGTAAAAATCTAATACTTGCATTACAGTTATTGAAGAAGAGGAGAGGATCTATAGTTTTGACATAAGTGGTAATTTTCTTTATCTGGGTTTCTGTTCTCAGTTTTCTGTCATCATTCTTTGCTTTCAGTCTTAATTTTCTTCCCTTTAATCATAAAGAGCAAGGAGGAGGACAGTCGCTGATCATGCATGGTCTGTCTATAAATTATTATAGCTGCTGGCTAAATCAAACCACATATTCATGTTGCCAAATCTCTCTCTCTCTCTCTCTCTCTCTCTCTATCTCTGTCAATTCTGGTATAGTTTGGCTGTGGTGTTCATGTCACACTCATTTTAATCCCTCTTTTTTGTTGTCGTTATGGCCAAATGTGAACGGAAAGCTGATCTATCTCTCTCTCTGTCCACAGCACATCTCTTCTTTCTCCTCCCTTTCTTCCTCTCTCTTTGAATCACTCTTTTACTAATTTTCTTATCATGGTCCTCCAGTTTGTTAAGACGTTCACCGTGCGTGTGTGTGTTTAGTTAATTGCTGTAATAGGTTTATTCAGTAAACAGTTGATAAGACTCAGACATCGCCCTGAGGCAGCACTTGTCTTTCCTGTTGTGTGATGATTTTTGCATGGAAAAAAAGTATTTTTTAATTATTAAATTAATGATAAATATATATATATACACCGATCAGGCATAACATTATGACCACTGACAGGTGAAGTAAATAACACTGATTATCTCTTCATCACAGCACCTGTTAGTGGGTGGGATATATTAGGCAGCATGTGAACATTTTGTCCTCAAAGTTGATGTGTTAAAAGCAGGAAAAATGTGTGAGGATTTGAGCGAGTTTGACAAGGGCCAAATTGTGATGGCTAGACGACTGGGTCAGAGCATCTCCAAAACTGCAGCTCTTGTGGGATGTTTCCGGTCTGCGGTGGTCAGTATCTATCAAAAGTGGTCCAAGGAAGGAACAGTGGTGAACCGGCGACAGGGTCATTGGCGGCCAAGGCCTATTGATGCACGTGGGGAGCAAAGGCTGGCCCGTGTCTGATAGAAAGATGTCAGAATACACAGTTGCGTATGGGGCTGCATAGCCGCACACCAGTCAGGGTGCCCATGCTGACCGCTGTCCACTGCCGAAAGCGCCAACAGTGGGCACGTGAGCATCAGAACTGGACCACGGAGCAATGGAAGAAGGTGGCCTGGTCTGATGAATCACGTTTTCTTTTACATCACGTGGATAGCCGGGTGCAGATCAATAATACTCTTACCTGGGGAACATTTAAGCATTTATTGTTGCAGACCATATACACCCTTTCATGGAAATGGTATTCCCTGGTGGCTGTGGTCTCTTTCAGCAGGATAATGCACCCTGCTACAAAGCAAAAATGGTTCAGGAATGGTTCGAGGAGCACAACAACAAGTTTGAGGTGTTGACTTGGCCTCCAAATTCCCCAGATCTCAATCCAATCGAGCATCTGTGGGATGTGCTGAACCCGGAGGCTCCACCTCAAAACTTACAGGACTTAAAGGATCTGCTGCTAACATCTTGGTGTCAGATACCACAGCACACCTTCAGGGGTCTAGTGGAGTCCATGCCTCGACGGGTCAGGGCTGTTTTGGCAGCAAAAGGGGGACCAACACAATATTAGGAAGGTGGTCATAATGTTATGCCTGATTGGTGTGTGTGTGTGTGTGTATATGTGTGTATATATATATATATATATATATATATATATATATATATATATATATTGGAACCACTAAGATTTTTAATGTTTTTAATGTTTTTAGTGTTTCGTCTGCTCACCAAGGCTACATTTATTTAATTAAAAATACAGTAAAAAACAGTAATATTGTGAAATATTATTACAATTTAAAATAACTGTGTACTATTTAAATATATTTGACAAAGTAATTTATTCCTGTGATGCAAAGCTGAATTTTCAGCATTGTTACATCGTTACTGTCTTCAGTGTCACATGATCCTTCAGAAATCATTCTAATATGCTAATTTGCTGCTCAAGAAACATTTATGATTATTTTCAATGTTGACAACAGTTGTGTACTTTTTTTTCAGGATTCCTTGATGAATAGAAAGTTCAAAAGAACAGCATTTATCTGAAATACAAAGCTTCTGTAGCATTATACACTACCGTTCAAAAGTTTGGGGTCAGTAAGAATTTTTATTTTTATTTTTTTGAAAAGAAATTAAAGAAATGAATACTTTTATTCAGCAAGGATGCATTAAATCAATCAAAAGTGGCAGTAAAGACATTTATAATGTTACAAAAGATTAGATTTCAGATAAACACTGTTCTTTTGAACTTTCTATTCATCAAATAATCCTGAAAAAAAATATTGTACACAAATATTTTGTACAATTATACACATTAAATGTTTCTTGAGCAGCAGATCAGCATGTAAGAATGATTTCTGAAGGATCATGTGACACTGAAGACTGGAGTAATGATGGTGAAAATTCAGCTTTGCCATCACAGGAATAAATTACTTTGTGAAATATATTCCAATAGAAAATAGTTATTTTAAATTGTAATAATATTTTACAATATTACTGTTTTTACTGTATTTTTAATTAAATAAATGTAGCCTTGGTGAGCAGACGAAACTTCTTTTAAAAACATTAAAAATCTTAGTGGTTCCAAACTTTTGGACTGTACTGTGTATATATATATATATATTCATATTTTGTTGGTTCTCTCTTGTTTTTGCATTTAACATTTAGATATTTAATAATATTTGAATAAAGGGTGAAGGTGCCTTCACTTTTGGCCACAACTGTACAATACAGTGAATTGGTTATGTATTGAACTGGTTGTATTGTCATGGATAATTAGGATTTATATGATTTTTGCAGATTTTTATTGGTTAAAATGCACATGTATGTGTGAAAGAGATTGCTTATATGCAGTTGGCTTTATATTACTGTGAATTGTAGATAAGAGTATTTTTTGACAGAGGTTTAAGACAAAATGTTGTAAAAGCCCTTTATGTTTAGTATGTTTTGATACACTTGTAATGTATTTATGTAGTTTCCCTAGCTGTCAAATGAGGACATACTTTATTATTTTAAAATAAATGTAATTTTTAAGGTAATTCTACTACAGACCAATCTTACCCCTAAAAGAAAACCTTTTGCTGCTTGAGAATGAATACAATATATATATATATATATATATTAAAGCAGCTTTTTATTCATTATGAATCACCTTTCGTTTTGGACGTCCCCATAAGGATGTTTAGTCCGATTGTAACTTCTGGAGACATTTCTCAGCTAATCTCGGTAGATTAGCGAGGCCCTTAGGGTCTCAGAGTAGTGTAGGCCTCTGTGCGTGTGTGTTTTGGCAGATTGCTCTATTGGATTAATGTGTCACTAACAGCTTAGTCACAGATTCACTTTGACCACCGAGACTAATACTCTCTCTCGCACACTCTCATCTGAGTGTCGAATTTACTCAAAACATTTGACGAAACTTGTTCCATCAAATTAATTAAGTAGTTAATGATATCTCTCAAAACTTGTCATCAAGTTCACCTAATGTGTTTTTTTTTGCAAAGAGTGAACTATATAGCTTAAGCAAAGTTAACTAATTTCCGCTCAGTGTTTCTGCTCAGTTGATTGTTTCTAAATCATTGACTCCAAATGAACATGAACTAAAATATAATCATCATATTAATTATATTATGAAATATTATAGCAATTTAAATGAACTGTTTTCCATTATAGTATATTTTAAAAAGTTGTGATGTAAAAAGCTGAATTTTCAGCATCATTAATCCAGGCTTCAGTGTCACATGATCCTTCAGAAATCATTCTGATATGCTGACTTGCTGCTCAAGAAACATTTCTTATTATTATCAATGTTGAAAACAGTTTCCATAACTGAAATATTTATATTGTATTGAAATATTTTCTGTTGCGGTCGTGGCTCAAACTGTTGTTGGGTGTGTGTGGTCTTATAGTGAATGAAAAGAGACTTTTTCGTTCTGTTGATAGTCTCTTGTCTCATCTGTCACAGCTGGATCTCTATTGAGGGTTTTTCCTCACCCTGGTGTCACTTTCGCTTTCTTTCACACTGAGATGTTGTCTGACATGTGTCAGTCAGAGAGAATCGTCTTTTCAGGGTTTGGTCAAACTATCAGGCGCACATTCAGGCCATTACTCTGCTCTTTCACTGAAGTTTTAGTGTCTTTGTGTTTCTGTTGGGCTGCTGCTGGAGTTTCAGGTGTGTGTGTCTTTGCGCAGGAAGAAGGGATGGAGGAGAGAGAGATGCTATCACCTCTGCCGTCCTCTCTCTGCTCTGATCCCTGTCTATCTCACCTGACCTGCATTAAGTCTCCTGTCATCGTAGCGACTGTTGTCACACTAACACCTGGAGCCCGGCACTGTCATCACTGCACTTATGGGCCTGTCAATCACACGCACAGAGAGATAAACAGAGAGAATTGTTGGGGCAGAGACTGAAGAAAGGGGAGGATTTTGTTTGTGCAAAAGGGCATGAAGGAGCAATGGAGAGGACAATAGAGAGAAAAATAATAGATTCTTTCATTTATTTTTTTCTTTCTTTTTTTTGTTTGCTGGTTTGTTCGGTTGTTTATTTGCTCTTTTTATGTTCGTTTATCCTGAACTTTGTAATTTAATTAGTTTGTTTGTTCTTTCTCTTTCATTTGTTCTTTTCTTTTGCCTTTTTTCTGTGATTTGTTCATGTTTTTATTTTCCATTTGTTCATGTTTTTATTAGTTTGTTTGTTGTTTTGTTTCTTTGTGAAGAAGTGTATATAAAACAAAGCTATTGGGAAGATTAAGTCTTTGATTTGTTTCTTTCTTCTTTCTAGTTTTTGTTTGTTTGTTAATTTGTCTGTTTTCTCTTTGTTTGTTCCTTTTATTAATTTTGTTCTTTAATTTTTTGTTCTCTACCTTAGAAATAATTAATTTGTTTGTTTGTTCATTCTCATTTGTTTCTTTTTTGTCTCTTTTTTGTGCTCTCTTTCTCTCTTATATTTTGTTCGCTTTTTTCTTTTGTTTGTTTGTGGAAAATTGCGTAATGGAAGTCTACAGAGAAAACGAAAACGTTTGTTTGTGTTAACGGTCTGTTTTTTCTTTTTGTTCCTTTTATTCTTTTTGTTATTTTATGTTTTTTAACCTTATTTCTTTTGTCTGATTGTTTGTTCTTATTCTTTTCTTTCTTCTTTAGTTTATTTGTTCATTTTTTATTGTTTGTTTGTTTTCATCACTTGTTCTTTCTTTTTATTCACTTTGTTTTATTGGTTAATTTGTTCTTTTATTTGCTCGTTTGTTTGTTTTTTTCTCTCACAGTGATTGGCTGAATCTATTCACAAGTTTATAGTGAGCTCACTGGCTATTTATTTGGTTATTAAGATGAGAGAAGTGAATGTTGCGGTCCATGTCACAGTGAAACTCTGCCAGATTTTGTTGTTGGTGGTGTTGTTGTGTTTTGTAACAAACGGTTTTGGCCAGTTGGCTGAATACATTGTAGCATGGCACAAGGCGAGCAGTGGTCATAATCCACACACACACACACATAAAAACACACACGGAGGTCATCATCAGGGCACGTTTGAATCATGGATTCTAATAGTGGCACTGACAGCAGCACACACTCACACAACTCCATGACCCTGTACACCAGCAGCAGCGCCAGTCAACTGAAACACCATTACCAGCGCCCAGCCGTGATCCATCAGAGAACGCTCATGAGAGAGAGAAATTAAACAACGAGCTCTTACATCATATACTTACCTTGACATCAACATCAGCATCAGAAAAAAATTTAAGCATAACTGTTAAAGAACATAACATTTGACATTCCATTTCAATGAGAATCAGCCAAAAATAATTTAATCAGGAACAGAGTCCATCACACTGTACAGGCATGAGCTCTGGGATTCACACACATCAAAAGGGATTTTGTGAAATGCGACAAACACCAAATATAGACTCTGCAGGAAGACTCCTGCAAGAATAACCTGTGAATGTAGCATAACACACTATATAAAAGCTGAAGACCAGATTTAGGACTATACATTTTTGCAGAGCCTTGGATTAAAATGCAGTTGTCAGATTATTATTGAAATGCAGATAGAATTTCAAACAGAAATTACTGGAATTAAGTCACACCCATATCCTTGATCATACAAATAGTTCTAGTTCTGGATGCAAAGTCAGTTTCAGCCAAGCTAAATCTGATTAGCTGGCTTTACACAATTTTTGTGTATCAATCTTTTTTTCTTTATGAGTTGGTAAAACAACATTATCATTATACAACATTTTAAACTATCGGAGGCCTATGGTATCACATAACCTTGCAATATTACATGCTTAAAGGGTTAGTTCACCCAAAAATGAAAATTCTGTCATTTATTACTTACCCTCATGTCGTTTCACACCCGTAAGACCTTCGTTAATCTTTGGAACACAAATTAAGATATTTTAGTTGAAATCCGATGGCTCCGTGAGCAATGTCATTTCCTCTGTCAAGATCCATAAAGGTACTAAAAACATATTTAAATCAGTTCATGTGAGTACAGTGGCTCAATATTAATATTATAAAGCGACGAGAATACTTTTGGTGCGGCAAAAAAACAAAATAACGACTTATTTAGTGATGACCGATTTCAAAACACTGCTTCAGAAGAACAAACTGTTTTGACGTCATTTCGAACTGTCCAAAAGTCAGTCCAAAACAAGTTCGTTTTGTGTTCATGTCAGGAGTTCGAAACAGCTTGCCAAAGCGAACTTTGCAGAAAATTTCACTCTGGCTGGTAAACACCTTCGAACTACCATTGGTCCATGGTGATTACATAATAGGTAGGTGTGGCTCTGGGGCTCTGCCTTCTTTGACGTTGAAATCTTCTCTGGTTCATTTCTTCTGTCCGTCAAGGTCAAACGCGAGTAAAAACATGATCAAACTGGAGAGCTGTTTTATAGTAGAAAATGAAAGAGACACTGACACTGTTTTGTGTGTGTGTTTAATCTGTAAATCTGCTTGTTTTTAAGCAATCTATTGTATAAAGGGATATATAAATAGATGTGACGTGACTGCAGAATTGCTGAGCTCGCTCAAACATCCACATCACTATGAACAGATGCTTTCTAAACTACTGTTTTCTCACCACTGTCATTTTTGTTGTGTGTTCATTTTGTTATTGACAGGAAAGCATGAAGCACATATTTACATATTCATCTAAACTTTGCCATGAGTATATCAGGGCCTTTACTAGCAAATAAACACTTTTATGTTCTGCATTGTTTTTGTCATATCCATGACATAATCTGTAATATTTTTATATTTGGATGGCTGGATATTATACTTATTTTCCACATTTTGTCTAATGATGTCTATATAACCTGTCTCAGTTAATATGGCCTCATTGATTTCTGCCCTTAAATGTCACGTAAGGAAACAAACTATGGTTGGTCACTTTAAATGTCATCAGATGGTCTCTTCCCATCCAAGTGGCTGGTTCTTGGCAGGATTAAGCTGCAAATTAGACCAGACGTTTACTATTGGCAAGGTCTGGCTAC